>NW_013667976.1:128742-131761 GCF_000517525.1 Limulus polyphemus | reverse complement strand
AACTCTTGGGCTACTCTTTTACCAACGAATAGTGGGATTGACCGTCACATTATAACGCCCCCACGGCTGAAAGGGCGAGCATGTTTGGTGGTATGCGGATTCGAACCCGTCGAGCGCCTTATCCACCTCGCCATGCCAGGCACAGCCCTACTGTGAAGTGCTTTGTTAAAGTCTTGATCTCTTGCCGACTCTGTGATGTAGTGCTACATTTTAATTTAATTTCTGTTTTCCATTCAAGTTTATGTAGTTTTATATGTATTCTGTCTAATTGCCTTTCAGTCAATCAATATGATTTTTGTTTATTTTAAATTTCGTCATTTCATTATAATGGACATGTAAAATTGTTAACGATTAAAATAAATAGCATTTATTTGGGTTCTCAGGTCTCACATTAACATAAAATAAATAGCATTTATTTGAGTTCTAAGGTCTCACCTCTGGTGGTCGCAGAGTTTCTTCAGTAGTGTTCCAAAGATTTAAAATTTAAATAATTTTTCATTTTCACAATAAACAGAAATTCATCTAAATCACATGTGGAAGGAAAATGTTATTAGGATGATAGAATCATCTTCACTCAAATATCGAAACTGATTATTACTTGGAAATAGCTTGGTTTTGTGACTTATAACTCCAAAAGTAGAATGACTGTACTCAACCATAAAGGCACATCCATATCATTGACAGTTAAATTAAGTGTTTTAATAAATAGTTACTATTTAAACATCTGATGTTACAAATAATAGAATAGAACGTTGGAAGAGGTGGAGGATTGTGAGTTCGAATACCGACAAAAAAGAGGTCTAATTCAAACAAAATGTGTAACCCTTTACCACAGTAATGTGTACATTCTTGTGAAGTCAACCGTGGATATCAATGTCCATGTTTAGTTGTTTTTTATGTCGTAATAGCTATTATACAACACACCCTACCTCATACCAGGCAATAAAGCTCAAGCTATGACAAGCTGAGTCGAAAACATAAATACTTCCCGTGACAAGAGTAAAGTGAGTTTTAAGGCTGGGAAAGTGGTGGCGTAGTTAAAACTTACTTACCCAAATAAAATGTTTTTTATTCCGAAAAAAAAGTGTTAAAAGCAGTCTAGCCAACTCTACAAGTAACTTTAAAATTCAAGTTCCAATTAGCTTTTCATCAAAACAGGAAACAAGGGCTAATGAGGATTGGTATTACTTGAAAATAACCCTCAGCTGATCGTAATATCAGTTTTGTTTTTGTCGTCTCGTAAGTGTGTAATGACTAAAATAATCACATATTTCACCCTTCAATAAGTAGTATGGGATATATATTTATTCCACTATATTAATGTAATATATTGTTACGACAGCAGAAATCACGTGACGCTAGTAACACGTCGTGAACTTCTAGAAAAATCATGTCCCTTCGTGAAGCCTCGAGTGTTTACTAGATATACGGTATTATTGTATATAAGACCGCCAAGTAGTGACGGCAACAATGTAATTGAACTGCAGACAGAGAGAGACTGACAATTGAGTCGAGCACGTGAGTCGTTCGTTGTAAATTATAGCGTTTGTTATAGCGTGACTGTGGAAATTAAGTGTATTGCAAAGTTGTATTCAGAAAGAATAAACAAGTTTTATTTAAGAAAGGACTTGTATCGCTAAAGTTTCTCCGAAAAGAATTTTTACGGAAAATTAACAAACGAACAGAGACGTAACAATATTTTCTAATATTTCAATGCAGTTTCTGCATGTAGATATGACATTCTCGTTGACACGATGTTTCAAGATCATAAACGTGTCAGGTAAAGGACATATACTGCAGCCTGTGATATTAATCGTCAACCTCGCTCGCGTGCTGTGTGTTTCTGTATGAACTTCTTGGGTGATAGCCAAGATAGCCTTACGTCTGCAGCACACTAGGCGATATTTCGTCACTCGACAAAATATATTTCGTTTGGCGAGTTTTGTTGAGCCAGAGAAACAGCAGCACACAAGCTGACTTTTGTCGCAACTAGAGCGCTTCTAGTGACGATTACCGGAAATAAGGTAACAAGGTGGCGTCCATGAATAAGCGAAGGCAAAAACTAATATACAAGAACTCTTCAGGCTTATCCTAGCCTAAACAAATAAAATGTTTCAGAAAATAAAAAATGGTGGAAATATGTAGTGCATGAATAGACTGTTGACCAATGTTATCATAGTTTGACTGATTTTCGTCATACTGCTCTGTCTTAATTAACAATTCAAAGGCGTGAGCTTGCGCCTGCGTAGTAACACAGAATAAAGGACAAATACGATTGAATTGAACTATGGGATCAGAACCCGAAAAACCTTTTACCGGACATATTAACTTCGGTGGCAGTTTTCTGCCATGCTCTTATTTTCAATGTTTGATTACTGTAATCAGTTGACAGAGGTGCAAATATCCTCCTTTTTTATGCTCCATTCTTCATATACAGTAGAATTTCCTTCAAGGTTTTCAACCACGCCGTCGATTGTGGAGGTCGCCATGTTAAATAATGAAGAACGTGCACGTAATAGCTGATTTCATTCCTATTGGTAGAACTGTTTTCTGACCTCAACAAATTGTTAGGGTCTGCAGCACACTGGCAGACAAGATCACATAAGACGTCTTGAGATCTAGCACGACCAGATATTACACGACAACTCCTGATCTTGTCGGAAACTACTGTACAGTAGTCGACATCATCAGATTAGTTGTCAGAAGATAACTTTGCGACAAAAAATCGCCCAGTGTTTTAAGATTACATGTGCACAATTGGTTGAAGTATATAACTTGTAGACTTTCGGGATGTCTGACGTTTTTGTTTTGCCACCATATTTTGGTCATGTGTTTCCATTCTTATGTTTCTTGCTGTTACTTCTTTTTTATTTTGGACTCTCTTGATTTTCGGTCTTGTCGACCTCATTAGCCAGGCGGGATAGGAGAAGAATTTGTTTTGTTTTGAATTTCGCGCAAAGCTACACGAGGGCTATCTACGCTAGCCGTCCCTAATTTAGCAGTGAAAGACTAGAGGGAA
>NW_013667976.1:118392-128721 GCF_000517525.1 Limulus polyphemus | reverse complement strand
GGCAGCTAGTCATTACCACCCACCGCCAACTCTTGTGCTACTCTTTTACCAACGGATAGTGGGATTTACCGTTACATTATAACACCCCCACGGCTCAAAGGGCGAGCATATTTGATGGGACGAGGATTCGACCCCGCGACCCGCAGATTGCGAGTCGAGCGCCCTAACCACCTGGCCTTGCCGGGCCAAGTGAGTAGCAGAACGTTGTGTTTGTGTGAACAATGAATTTTTGTGTTACAACCTAGATTTGTGTTTACTTGTATATCCGAGTACCACGAGTGTAATTGTTTAAAACTATAAATCTATTTTTGCCAATCTTGGCATTGATTTATTTTCTTGAACTAAGAATTAGAGTTGTAAAATTAAATTAAAATATAGAAAAAAATGTGCAAAACCCTCAGTATGACTAACTAGCATTCAATGCATAAGTAATATGATTCTTGGGCTTTGTATAAATCTATTAAAATAAAAAATTAAAATGGAAAACAAATCAGTCGAGGATTTCCGGCAAAGCAGAGAAGTCCGGGCCCACAAAAAAAGAAGGTTCGCGAATGGGTTTATATCCCGACAGGTGTGACGATTGAGCCACAAAGAATGAGACAGACCACATATTTCACACAAAATACAAATGTTTAAAGAAAGTCGCCACGGTTTACAATACAAACAACAATAGCCTGTTTAACAACTCAAGGTTATATAAGTGTAGAAAGAAAAACATAAGAATGTGTCTAGACAGAGCGTCAAAGACTTTATTGAACCAAAATCTCCTGCAATTGCGATTTCTTCCCCTAAACCTAAACTGTAACCTAAACTAGCATACAATTGAGTCTTACCCGACGTGAATCTATGGCCAACTCTAATATAAAAAATAAAATAAATAAAATAATGCTACGTATCACTGTTTGCTCGAAGGTAAATTTACACTCTTACTTAATAAATTAAACTTAATGAGGCGAATCCACCCACCTGTACAAACAAAAGTAGAAGTGAACTAATTAATAACTAGAGAAGTTGTAATATTCTAAAAAAGTAAAACTATACAAATATAACACATGGATATTGTTGCCACGGAAAGAGGTAAGAACTTTAAGAGTTATCACTAATGTAACTGAAATATCTTTAAATAACCTGCGGAAATATAGTAACGGTAAATAATATGTAAAACTAGAACAATGTAGAACTCTCCTAAAATTCTAAGACAAATTCTAAGGTAAATTCTGCTTAAAATTTGTTAATGTAGTTGCTGAAAAATCCATGAAAAATCTAGTAAAAAACTGTCAAAAGTCTATGGAAAAATCTCTTGACATTTATGGCAAAATGTACTCTGTCAGTCCACAAAACTGTTTTAATTAAAAACTGAGTTCTGAAAATATTCCTGCACAACAAACAAAACATTGGGTTGCCCCGAGTATAAGTTCATCACACTCAGACATACTATTCTCGAGCTTCACCTTTCACAGACATTAAGGGTTACATTTATGTTTCAGAACCTCGAAACTAAAACACAACCCACCAACAATTTCAAAATATGGTTCAAACTATATTTATGTGCACATGTACTGAGTGACTATTAATTTCATCTCTTCCAGCAATACTCAATGCCTGTGAACATTACTATATCAAAACTGAATTGTTCCTTCCTTACACTAAAGAAACCAACAGTCTCACTGCTTCTTTGATTAGTGTCTGTCAATTAACTTCACACAATGTCTCATCACCCTGATCAAATAAATGTATTCTCCAACACAGTTTGCACTTTAGTTATGTACTCTTTGTTTGAGTCACTTTGTATTGGTCAACATATATGAATGAATTTGATAACATTTCTTACATACCTTGCAAATATCACTCACATGGGCCACTTTAGTAATTTGGCATCTGACAATTAGAGTATGGTAATGTCCTGCCATCTGTGGAATTTATCTGAGCCATCGTTCAACCAAAGTGTACATGCCATTACTTAAAATGTTTTATTATGCCACTATCTCACATATCAAAACACTTGTGAGAAACACAAACCTTGGCATAACATGAAAGCACTACATCCACAAACTTTGCCCACTGGAGGACCACGCAGCTTGTTCAAGTGAACTGCTATTACTTCAATAAGGGTGGCAATCTTTACTTGGTAGATCATCCAGGCTTCAAAACAAAAAACAGGGAGACAACACTCCTTTTAGTTGTTGGTATCGTGACCAACCAACTGTCCTAACTATCACCAAAATAGTGTAAAGCCATACATTGTATTACACATTACGATGCAGGGACTCGGAAAGCATGGTTTACTAAACCTTTTCAGTCAATGTTGTCATGATCAATGACCATCCTAGCTGTAACAGGAGAGACCCTGCAATGGTTGTGGAATATCATTGCTACTCTATCAAGTGGCAATATTTGTTTAGAGGATCACAGATAATTGGAAAGAAAGGGGAGTACAACTTTTCTATCAGTCATTTTTCAACCAAACAACCATCCAAGCTTGAAACAGTGATTTTAATTTCAACCATTTCAACGAAGGAGTTATAACCAATGTTTTGACTGACCACTGGAGCTTATCATCACGTCATCAGATGCTTCCTCATCTGGCTAATCAAAGCTGGACAAGTAAGTACTAGGATATTCCTTCTCCTCACCAGTTGAGTGATAAAATGATCGACAGCTTCATCTTCCTCCAACTCACTGGATTTGACATCTGACTCATGGGCAGGCCAGAGCATGAGATACTTTTCCATGACATATGGTCCCAGCTTATACATGTGCACCTTGGCAACACTGGATTTCATAACTTAGATGTCTAAGTGCAAGATAGGGAACCGTCCACCCAGAGCCATGTGCTGTTGGCATATGTCATTTCCACATCAGTTCTCCAAGCTAGAATGTCCTCTCCTTGACAGTCTTGTCATAACGCCATTTTTTTTGAACGGCTGGTTTACCTAATGCCCAGTATGGAAACTTGTGTACATCAGTCATGGTTATTCACAACCATTCTGCACATGTGTAGGGGTATTGTGATGCTTCACGATTAAGAGATGGGCGAAACATCATACTGATAGGAAAGGTTACGCTACATCTAAACATAATCAAGTTAATCTTGTTGATCTCTAGTCAGTTGCAATTGGCTCTACCAAATTTTCCAAACTTGACAAGCATCCACTTGATCATTTGTATCACCCATTCGGTCAAACCATGAATATCCATTTCATTCTCCAGCTGCTTTAGGTATGAAACAGTTGAATAGATATGTCATGGAAGCAGCTTGCATACACCTGGCTGGTGCTACTGTTCCAAATAAGGATCCTTCCTGATTATGTCGCATACTGTTGCTTATGGCACGTAGACAGCTTTTGTTCCTGACGTTTATGTTATTGAATTCTCACCTGTTGCAAAATGCCACAGTTTGATTACTGTGGCTAGGGCACAACTTGTTGCAGGTATGTTGCAGGGTGGTTCTAGTTCCTTAAGTTGATTCATATTCCTTTCTTTTCCAATACCAGTAAGTATAAAGGATACTCTCGTATTGAAAGTTATAAATCCCCGGTCAGAACACATCTTTATGATCTGAGTGTATGACTATTTTGCGTCGGAAAGGCCTACTGCATACCATTCCCTAAAACGACTAACTTTCTCTGAGTTACATATCAAAATCGGGTTAATATAACGTACTATAGATGCATTACATGTAGTTGAAAATTGATATCTACTAAACAATAACCTTAATAATAACGTCTAAGAGAATATATCTATGCGATCATCTTAACGCCAATTAGCAAAAACTAAATTTTAACTGGTCTAACTTTACTTTGATTGATATTACACATCATAATGTACATAAACAAATTTTGTAATGATTTATATCGTTGGGCGGGTCCTTTTTTTTTAATCAGAAGCGTTGCTGGGTGCTTAAAAGGCTCCGGCCCATAGACGCGGACATTTTCGACGTTTCATTATGTATCAATAATGTTTTTTTATTCTGATTTTCCAAGACATCAATCAGGGATTCGGGACACTGTCAACTAGAATCGGGGCACGAGCCCCGTGTGCAAGCGACTAGCGACGCGTCTGTTCTGACTATTCGAAAAAAAAAGAGCAAAATCCAGTCCATTTAATGTTAATAGAAGCGTTTTATTTTCAGAAGTTCAAGTTCTACAAGTTAGTTTTACTATTGTAAACTGGTAGGCCTGAATTCTCGATAATTGTCCCTTTTACTTCTAGTACTTCATTGAAACACAAACTTAATACTTACAAGACTGAAGTAACTGATTTATTTTCTAACACTAAAAGACAGACGGAGTAACGGATTTGTTAACTCAACAGTAAATCATCCACCGAAACAGACTCGAAAATCAAAGAATAAAATTTTCCAATATAATTCGCGTTTTATAGCGTGGATGTTTCTTAAACCTTCAAAATAATTTCAGATGTTACCCCACGCATTTATCACGTGACGTCGAGCCAAAAAACAAATCATATGTGTAAAAACATTTGAATCAAAAAACAAAACAGACATATCTTGATGTTATAGAAGAGTAAAAAAAAAAAACCAGCACAAAAAATGACAGCAAAAACCACCATGTACAGTAATACACCAAAATTATAAAAAGTAGGCAGTCTTTTGAACTGTTTGAATATCTAATGACTGTAATACGGGAAATGGTACGTTATATACAGCTAAGGTCTGAGGCTCGAGATAAGATGAACGCGCTCCCACTTTCAGATGTGACAGTGTTATAATCATGACGGTCAATCCTGCTTTTCGGTTAAGGGTAGCTATATAAGTGACAGGTACTGCTAAGCGGTCGGTGTCCCTCTGGTCAACAGTTCTAAATGAAGGATGGCTATGCTTGAACCTGAAGTGGAGGAGTCTGTGATCTAGTTGTTTGATAAGGTGACGTTCAGGCTAAAAATACCATTACAAGTAAAATATGTGTACCTATATTAAAAATAAAAATAAGCAACTTATTAGATTATTTGGTCATTTCTTATTTGTAATATGAGTGCCTTGAAATCAAATGTTAAGCATAACTCAATAAAATGACACATTACATACTTAACGAAAGCATGAAATGAAGATAACACGTAACAACAACTCGACTGACTTCCCTAACTAGCAGGAAATTGCATTGACTTGACGCAATAACCTTGACATATTATTTTCTTTAAAACAAAAAAGAAAGAAAGAAAATAAAAATTCAGAAATCAAGTGTTTCGCAAACAGTTTTGTGATGTATTATTCGGCATTAAATCTTCTATTTGTTTCCTCTATAAAAGTTTACATCCACTTCATTTTGTGGCATAAATTAAAATCGACCTTATAATTTTACAATAAAAATTCGTTTAGATATTCTCAGTAATACAACGTCTGTCACACTACGTCTCACATTTCCCCACCTATAAATACTTTCTCAGCTGTACTAGCATACGAAAAGAAATACCTGCCATGTCACACATTTACACACCTACCGTTTGTTTGTTTTTTCATTTCCCCCAGGAATAATTTTAAAATAAAACCCATGAGTGGATTACTAGGTTTTTGCGCAGAAGAATTTCACTAACTGGGGGTGCCCATTAAAGAAACAATTTCTGATTGGATCATATGACGCGCACTAGTCTGCCGACGGTTCTGATAGCGCATTATCTTCACCTACACTTTTCCGTTTAATAGTATCCGGAAATGCCGATTGTCTTAACGCGCTATTTAATCTTATGTTTTTTATTGGTTTTGTTTGAAAGTAAAGCACAAAGCTACATCATGGGCTATCTGTGCTCTACCCATCATGGGTATTGAAACCCGGTTTCTAGCGTTGTAAGTCCGAAGACATGCCCCTGTGCCACTGATGGGGCTTAATCTTATGCATACGCGAGGGTCAAAGTGCGCATGTCACAATCTTTGGTTATATTATTTAAATTGTAATGAATAGAAATAAAGACAAAAGCTGAAAATGGTAGAGGAACGAGAAAAAAGATATAGATAAAAATATTTAGAAAAAAGATAAAAATATATTTTAAAACAGAAAAGACAGAAGTGAAAATGTGGAATATATTAAAGAACACATGTTATTTCATTTGACAAAAACATAAATTGAATTTAAGAGTTGATTGAATACGGTAAAACCTGATATTGCTTTGTTATTAAACTCAGATACATGGAACAAAACATTTTCACACTATACATAATATGTTACTATTTCCGTATACAATTATGGCTGGACATAGCCTAGTGGTTAATGTATCAGGCTGAATATCAGAAGGTCCAGGGTTCAGGGGCGAAATACACTTTCAGTTGCGAAGGGTGTTGTGTTATAACTGTGACGATCAGTTACGCTATTAAGTTAAGGCTAGGATCTGGCTTATCATAGTTAATATGCGGAGCTTTAGTTATGTATAACTTATTGATATGATGATTATTCAATAAGGAAACTGGAAAGAATAATCACTATAATCAGCAAAAGTTTGCAGAGCTCATTGTTTCACTGTTTTTGAGTCCCACATTTTGTTCCATGATATCATTTTATGAGATGAATCTAATAATATGTGTTTATAGAATTGAGTACATATGTATATAACGCATAATATTAAATCAAGGTAGAGATTTGAAAAAAGCTCCACTCTCTCAAATCTGCAATAAGAAGAATCTCTGTGCAACCTGATATAGCTGTGGCTTTCTTAGAATGTGAGCGAATAAATGTAAGTTGGTGTTTACCATAACGTGTTCTTCTGTCCAACTAATTCTTCTTGTAACCACTAATACAGGAGCAGTAGGGGCGAGGATGGGGGTGCTAAAGCTAAATTCCCACATTATTATTTATTGCATACATTCTGAAAACACTAACCAGTGGTACCTTATAATATTGTTACGACAACAGAAGTCGCACGACGCTGGAAGCATGCGCGCTGGAGTTTCTAGAAGTATCGTGACTTAGCGAGCAACCTCACGAATGTCCCAGCGTTTGCTAGACGCCCTCTTTTTTAGTATGTAAGCCGGAAATAGATTGAAGAGAGGATAATCGAGACAAGCGAGAAGTAGGCACCGTAAGTAAATTGTGTGAATCGCTGTGAAGTGTAGCGTGTGTTTATAAAAGTTGTTAAGTTTAAAGTGACTGTGGAAATTAACTGGATTACAAAGTCTGTAACGAGAAAGAATAAACTAGTTTTAATTAAGAAATGACTTGTATCGCTGAAGTTTCTCAGAAAGAATTTTTACGGGAAATTATCAAACAAGCAGATACGTAACAATATACAAGCTGAGGTACCAGTATGTGTGGGTGGATTCTATGATAAATAAATAAATAACACAAAAATCCTAACTTTCACACAGTTTATATATAACACAACATATTGTAACAGCATTCATTATTACCTCACCAAATGTTTTATATAATAACATGGTACACGTTGTGAGATGGTCAGGGTGACTTTGTAGGAAGAGATAGCAGAAAAAGTAATGGCGGTAGGTGTCTTTCTGTTACCCGCTTTCAACACCAAGCTCTTAATGTCCTTCCACAGTGTTTCACGTGATTAATTAATTCAAGGTCGTTGACAGCAGAAGTGTCTTACGGTCCGAAGTTGAAAGGTTACGGGTCAAAATAGGAAAGTCATATTGATGCACTACATCGGGTGATTTTAATCACTGAGTAACTGTCTCAAATCCTAACCTTAGGATTCACCATGTAGTTACCCCTTCCTAGATTAGCAGCTCTAAATTAGGGATGTCTATGCTTGAACGTTAGTGGACCTGACCTTGTCACTTAGCTCGCGTGTTGCATGGCCGTCATTAAGGTCGAAAATACCAAATATTATCTCAATTTGTCAATAAGTGTACCAACAGTTTATAAAATAGTTTCACATCCAGTTTTCTTTCATTGTACGTTCCTCTTTCTTCATTAGCATACACAAAGCTATAATTTATTCGTCTAACGACACCAATGTTTCAATGTGCACAATAATCTCATGTTTTCCTTTTTGTCACCGAAACATATAGAGCGTGTTTTTAGCTAAATACAATAAAACTTGCTGGGCATATGGAAACGTTGGTGTCTGATATATACTGAAAGTATACATAAGTGCTGTCAGACCAGAGCTTTATATAATTGTCTCTCTTTTTTTGCACAGTCCACACAGGCTGGTTCAGTTGCTTTAAAACCCAATTGACAAGACAAATTATTTTCCTATCTCTGTTGTTACAATACAGCTGTAAACCACACTACAGAAATCGCTCGTTAAGGCTAATCACTCATAGCCTTGCTAACTTCACGCTTTCTTTCACTAAATAACTCTTTTCTAACTGAATGCCCCCAATAGCGACTTTCTTCTTCTTTTTTTTTGTTATTAAAGTTACGCCAAGTATCTACTATTTCAGTCTGTATGGAAGTCTTCAGCGAACTTCATGTGTGTGTGTGAGTGAACACATGATTACTGACAATCAAGTCTGGTGAGTATGATTAACACATACTGCCTGTACTGTAAGTTGGGATTTTTCTGTTAATGTTGTTACTCAGCTATTTGAATTCTATCCTCGCCTACTGTAGCCATCAAGTTTCCCGACCTTTTCATCGAACTAATTGTAAACTGTATACTAATGTAGTTAGATATATTTTTACTCTGAGCAAATAAATCAACCAAACTCAACTGGTATTTGAATAATGCCCTTAAGACTATCCCACAATACCTAGCGTTAACAACGAAACATAATGTTTCAAGTTTAAGCTAGGGTGAAGTAATTTAATACATGTATATATAAAGCTAACGCACCTATGCTGAAATTAGCCACATGTACCCAGACCCATGTGGTATTACTATGCTTTGCATACTGATTGTGCTTCTTACATTATGTATTGGCTTTTGATTTCACAAGTTAGAACACCTACTTTCAAACATTCTGTATATGGGCCTGAAGCTTCCTTGATCTTAAGTGTCTCATCATTCGAATTACAAGTCATGATTTTAAGTTGGTGTTCTACGTGCCCGAGCACGTAGTTGTACAGAAAAATGTTACCTTTACAGTAGTTTCAAAAGTTCTAACTGTCGAGTCAATATAATTTCGTTCATATTGTTACGTATCTGCTTGTTTGTTTGTTTCCGGTAGAAATTCTTACCGAGGATCATCTGCGATACAAGTCCTTTCTTGATTAAACCAGTTTGTTCTTCCGCAATACAAACTTTTAGTACACAATCAGTACGTTTCTCGTCACTTTAAACTTAACAACTTTTATAATACACGCTATAAATCATAAGGAATCATAATCTCGATAATTTCACTCTCGACGAGTGCAAAACACACACTTTACGGCTCAATAGCTCGAAAATAACAGAATCACAAATTACACGGAACTCAAAGTAACTATTGCTCTCTCTTCATTCATCCCGCTGGCTTTCACTGCCAGGCTTACATACTAACGAAGAGGGCATCTCGAGCACACTCGGACTTCCCCGATCATTCGAGAAACTCATCATGCACGCCACCAGCGCCAACGCGCCTGCAGCGACGTGTGACTTCCGATGTCGTAACACTGCCCCTTTATTAATATTGTTCGTCTCGAACAATAGCCACTTACATTAAACCAATACATAATTAACAATAACTTAATTAAATGTACAGAATTTACAAACACAAAATTAAAATACAACAAAGTCTCTTAATTTTATAGTACGTTTCTTCTTTCATACTGGTTTCTGTCTCATTGGCTTCTGCTTCACGCGGGATTCATCTGCTCCATCAGGAAATGTCCCATTATCGGTAGCAGTCATATTAGTGGTAGTAACTTCATTAACGGTTTCACTGTTTTCCCTCTCAAAACCGGGTAGAGTTTTTTCTTCAACAGTGGCTTTTTCAGGTGACACGTCTTCAGCAGCGTCATTTGTTCTGTTGTTTATTTCGTTCCAACTGAAATGTCCTGGACCGTGATAACGCCAAAAGCCTGTTGGCATGCACCACCTTTGGCTTACCTCGCCGACCATATTTTATCCGGAAAGTCACGTCTGAGAGACGATCCACTATGCCATATGGGCCTTCCCATAGAGAAGACAACTTAGGAGACTTCCCTTTGGTCTTCTTGGGATTATACAACCATACCTTGTCTCCTGGTACAAAGCTGACTTCAGTAGATTTCTTATCATAACATAGATTCATGGAATCAGCAGCCGTTTTTAAGTTTGAACACACTTGATGATGAATATCATCCATCCATTCAGATAACACTTTCACAAACTCTGACACATTCTCAGGCAACTCTTCGTAAGGTGGGCGTCCTGTTATCAGGTCCACTGGCAACCGAAATTCCCGACCAAACATAGGCTTTGCTGGAGTGTATCCAGTGGCTTCATGCTCTGCTG
>NW_013667976.1:100705-118382 GCF_000517525.1 Limulus polyphemus | reverse complement strand
ACATATTGGCGGCT
The DNA here is from genome assembly GCF_000517525.1 of Limulus polyphemus. Classification (NCBI taxonomy): domain Eukaryota; kingdom Metazoa; phylum Arthropoda; class Merostomata; order Xiphosura; family Limulidae; genus Limulus; species Limulus polyphemus. The sequence continues at coordinate 118,368 of NW_013667976.1, read as the reverse complement.
ATTACAAAACTTTGCCAATTCCTATCCCAGTGCCCAATTGTACTTGTTTACCATCTTATCAGACTGTGGGTGAAGTGGCATTATCCTGGTTTTTCGTATGCCAAACAACTTGCAGCATTCATGGAACAGCTGATTCAAAGTTATGGCCTTGATCTGAATGCAGTTCGTAAGGCATACCAAACCTGAAGAAGAAATCACTAATAGCCGAAGCTACAGTTGTAGCTTCCTGATTTGGTATTGCATATGACTCAGACCACTTGGATCCTTAATTTACTCTGATCGTTCAAACACATTCACCTTTACTCAATATGAACACACAACATTATATTTAGAAATACTATGTAGTTTAGATTTTTTCCACTGAAGACTTGGAAACAATCCAAGGCATTTCCAGATACGATTTTACAAATATAAGATAATTTGAAAATTTCTGAGAAAAATTTGAAGTCTTGAAATACTCTGAATAATAATCGTTCAATAAATGAAAACAATTCCACACACATACACACAGAAAATGGAAAATTTTAGGCCTTCAATTAACATTCGTTTCTCAATGAGGTAGTCAAAAGAATATACTGTGGCGCCCCTCAGTGGAACAGCGGCAAGTCTGTGGATTTAAAACGAGAAAAACCGGGTTTTGATGCCTGTGTAAACACAGCACAGATAGCCCATTGTGTAACTTTTGTTTAACTATAAATAAACAAAACAAATTATACTGTAGTACAGAGCTATACCATGCGTTAAGTAACCCCCCTTAGTTAATATGTAAATCTTTTAAAGTTTTCATATTTTTTCAGTTTAGTTTGGACTGAGAGAAGTTGTTCAAGCAAACAACTGAAGTTTCCCTTATCTGGTAAACACGAAACGCAGATCTATTAATTGACAATTAGCCGTGTATTCTCACAGAAAACGAATGGCTGTTATCGTTTTCAGATAAACGGCTGTCTTTTCTCAAAGGATGGAGTTTATCTATGAATAGAGGAACCTAGCCACAGTAAGAATCAATAAAAAGGTGTAGCTGGTAGATAAACTTTGCCAACATGAATTGCACTGCCAACCAGCAATACAGTGAACAATTGAGAAAGAGAGGATGAAGTTGTGTAATTGATACCCTACCCAAGACAAGCTGCTTCCTAGTTAATGGTAAAAACTATTCAAGCCTTCCTCTGGTGTTTATGTTGTAGTAAGTTCAGCCATTGTCTTAGCCTAGACATCACTTTAGAAGGGAGACCCTGATAACATGCTATAGGTATGGGCTGCAGGAGCATTTTCATGCAATGCCTGTATCTCGTCATGTAGCAAGATAGACAGATCCCTCCATCCTGACTAACTACACAGCAGCTGCAAAAGGAGCTGTATTGAGCTATAGCCACTGTTGCTCAGGCTTAAAAGAACTAATAGGGCCCTAGTCAGGTATAGCCACTGACTGGGGATAGTGCAACAGACAGTTTGTGCTGAAGAGTGTGATGGTCAGCTAAGATCTTTCAGGACTGATGTTGCTTGCTACATGTTAGCAAACAAACACAATAGAACAGTGGATTCTTTGCTTACATGGGAGCTGCAAGGCCACGTGTTAGGTTCTCTAAGTTAAGCCACCACTTCAATCAGTGAATACTCACTTCATTCTAGTGAATAGTGACATACTGATTACTTCCGGGCTACATAAGCCATTGAATGGATGTCATCATTACAAGCCACTGTTTTATCATTGGCATTTTCGGGATAGGCATACTGCAGAAGCTCTGATAACTTTGCCTGGGCATTGTGATCTGAGTTTTGATGGTATATTTATCCAATGCTAGTCAGTCCCCCCCCCGCCCCAGGGTTTAATGGTTTAATATGAATGAGAAAGAATGTGTTGGTGCCTTATAACACAGTGTCAAGTCAACTCTGAACACATGCTGTTTTTTGTCCAAACAAACAGGTAAGAGGAACACAGATAATGAGCTGTCCATTTGAAGATGAAGTCCTGTTGAAGTCCTGCGGTTATGGACGATCACCAATCCAGCTTCCACAGTGACTTGCTGGTTAAGTATGTTCTTGTATTTGTAGAACTGGATGGCTGCCTGGGTAGAACTACAACCACCACCACATAGAAACAGGCAATGCAAGTCCACTTAAGCAGCCATTATGCAGGCTTCCCTGAAACATCACAGATATAGCCAGTAAAAAGGGAGAATGGATGATAAATGATGAAATCGTACAGCTTTCTGAGAGCGTATGGTAATTTCCAAAGGTGAATGTCAGGAAGAAGTTTGGCATAAGTAGGTTTTGTGTTTATTTCTATAAGGTGAACACCATGGGGTACATTGGTGACTTTCTATTGCCAAAACAATGACAAAGCTCTAGATGCATTTGGAGATACCCAATTGTCCAGTGTTTTATACCTGGGCTCCAGATACTGACGAATCAAGCTAGATGACAAGAGCACCCTAGATGGTTTGTTTTAGTTCTGAGCCATTTCTTTCAGCCTATGTAATGCTCTGGCCATTTTAGAGAAGTTCATGGACCTTATGCTATATGGCTGCAATAGGAGAGATATCTGGTAAATGTGAGAGACGTCTTGGTATTTGAACAAATGTTCAAGTGTTTTTTTTTAAACTCGTCCACTGTTTTGAAGTAGCTATTAATGGCACGATTATAGTTGAAATCTGGGAAGTATGCATTGATTTGTTCAAAAGCATAATTTATTGTTTATATTGTTGCTAGAGAGGATATATTGATTGATCCTGTGAAAATTACTCCTTTTTGAGACTGGCCCTAATCTGTGACGAGAAATTTGAAGTTTCTTTGGGTTTTCTTACACTATCGACATTTCTTGGCCAATTTTCCAAGATTTTCACATCAATGTTTGCTATCACTAAAGCTCTTGTGCATTTTAGATTGACCAAGGAGTGACAGAATGCATTCTTGTCCTTGAAGCTTGCTTCAGTAGAAGCTCCCATGCTGGCATATCTATTGGCAGAATTTTGAGTTACTTTTAGTTAATGATGCCAAAAATACTAAAATCAGGCTAGTGCCGCCCCAGTTATAGGATTAGGCTGAACGAGTGATAGCATATATGAGCTATGCAGTCACAACTCCTGAGTGCAGACACTGCATGGCAAAGAAAGAACTGTTTCCAGTTGTAGTATTTGTGAAGCACTATGTGCATTACTTGTAGGGTAGAAAGTTCATCCTCAAAGTGGATCGTGTATCACTGAAGTTGCTCATGAACTTTAAAAATCCAGAAGGAATGATATTACTTTGAATGACAACATTCAGGGAGTATGATATGGCCATATAGCATCACCCAGGAGTGCAACACGGAAATGCAATGGACTATCTTGTTGTTTGGCCAACACAGATTGAAGAATTTAACACCTCCACATATATAGTCTGTGGCACTTGTACAAACAGTATAGGTGTGGGTCTTAGCCTGCATTGAATCCAGACTTTGCATTTTGCAAGGATCGGAGTCACCAAGGTGTTGGTTGTATTAGTGCTAATGTCTGACAATAATTATAGCAACAAGGTATGAATTCTGATGATTATCACTTGTGCCAGCTCTGCTCCACATGTGCTGCCCAGAAGAAAAATCAGCCTAAACAGGGTGAACTCCAGCACATAATTTTTGATTCTCCTTTCCAGAGAATAACCCTGGATATCATCAGTCCATCCTTGCGATTGGTCGACACTTTAACACAGTCCATTGCTTACGTGTTATCAGTACAATTTATAGCATGTTTTAGTGCCTCTGCAGATATTCACATATATCAGACAATTAAAACACTAGCTAGTTATTCTCAAAGATGTGCAAAGTGTTGGGATGATTAAGGTATACACTTCACCTTATCACCTCCAGTCTAATGGTAATAGCGACTATCAAGTATATGCTTGCTAGGTTTGTTAATCCCAATCAAACTGACCTGAATGAACACTTTCCATATGTCATGATAATGTAACACATAACAAAACAAAGTCTGACCAGATGTTTGCTTAACATGTTCATGTTTGGATGGTAAATGATGCTCCCTGTGGATGTGATGCACAGCCAACCTCCTAGCTCCGAGGTGCCATAATCTTCACAAGTCTATGTTGAGCGTTTGAGAACAGTAATAGTTTTCACACTATGATCTAGAAAAGGCTGCTTTATGGCAGCATAAATGCTATAACAAAATAGTCAAGAAAAGGACTTTCCAATGAGAAGACTGGGTCTGGCAATAGTATGTGCCTGTAGCATGAACGATTTTCGGCTCTGGTTGGACTGATTAATACCTAGTACTCATACAAATTGGTCAGTCCATTGACATATGAGATCCAGCATCACAGAACAGTACTGGCAGATTCCCACTGGCTGATTTGCACAATCACTGATTGAAAGGAAGTAGTGACCCTCTTATTATAATCTATCAAGTGATATTGACCTTGTAGTCTAGGCACTAGTGTGTGATAATTATTTAATTATTATAGTTAGGAAAGCCATTTGGTTTACAAAGCAATGGTTGAAAGGTCTTTGTGGTTTTTACTTTCCGAGCTATCAGGTGGTGTCCAGCAGAATGCATGGACTACATTTTAAGACCACCAATCGATTATGACAGCTCGGACAGTGATTTGATGGAAAGTTCAATGACTGAAAGGAAGTAGCATTTCTTGCTTTCTGGGGTATTTGGAGATATTTCATGAATCAATGCATGCAAAAGAATGTGTGGATTTCCACTTGAATGTCACGGCTAAATCAGTTGTTTGGTCGAGAAAACGACAAAAAGGATGTTGTGACCTTAGTTCTCTGAGCAAGCGAGTGGTTTATTTTAACAGGATTTGTGGACGTAAATTTTGTGATGACCACTTGATAATTACAAACTAGGACAGCTATTGCCCAAGAAGTCAATGACTGAAAGGTCTGTGTGGCCCCTACTTTCCAAGTGATTTTTCATTGCAAAAGATACTTGTGTATGTAGTGACTTGTAGAAGTTGAAAATGTATGAGTATGGCAGTATACGTTTGTGAGGCTTTGCTTATATATATATATATATGAAACTTTACATAAAGTAATTCATAAATGTTGTCGGACACAAAATGAATCAGTCACTGACAACACAACCACAAGGTAACCTTTGAATGAGAATACGAAAATTTGATCAGAATGATATGAAGTTATCTGTGATCAATTGGCCTGTAAAATCATTACTTGCAGGAACAGCGGGTCTGTCGTTTTCATTAAAATACGCGTGTGAGAATGTTCCAGTTTTCGCATTGAAACACTCAGTAAGTAGTGGGTTTTGCTGAAAGAGATAAGAGGAATTAATAGACTCACGCCACACATGTAGAGAAACACAGTCTCACCTGTTTTTCGCTAGTGTTGGTAGAAACGTTTAAGTTAACTTGAACTGAAATGTGAATGAGTGAAATTGTCCATGGGAAGTAAAATTCTTAAACAATATTACTGAACATAAAAAATTAAATTTGATACTTTATTTGATTATTTATGCTATTTTCGATCAGTCAGATTGAAATATTTCCAAAGCACACGAAGTTCCGAATATATCCTCAGCATTTATCAGCACAATGCCAGTTATAATGTATGAACGTACAAACATTGCTGGAGGCAGTGATGTAGTGTTAACAAAATACAAAATACTGCAGCTGTCCCAATGGTCAATGTTATTTTTAATATTTCATAACTTTACTTTCCTATTGCCTATTTAATAGTTAGACTGTTTAGTCAGTTGTTTCAAAATAATCAATATAAACCCTTTGTTATCACAAAATAGATTTAGTAAATTAAATGTTTTGCTATATTCGTTACTCGTTTTTTGTTTGTTTTGTACGTTTACTTGGTAATGCTGCTTGGGACTGTTGAGAACAATTTTGACAGGTCGTAGGCTGACGTTTTAGGTTTGTGTTCACACTCTATAGCAATGTACATATCAAAACTCTAATATGATTTAGTACCTATTTGTCTTGATTTTCAAAGAATGCACATACCAGAGCTCTACCGCCCGTGGGGTCATTACAATGTGACGGCCAATCCCACTTTTCGTTGGCAGTAGGTGGTGTTGACTAGTTGCCTTCCCTCTAGCCCTCGGACAGCAAACGAAATAAACGAACAAATACAAGTGAACAAAGTCACCATTCACAACTATTTAGACTAACTAGTTTCATGTGATACAAAATTTTCCAATGTTTTGTGAGGGTGAAGAAATCAAGAAGTCACTGAAGATCTCCAAAAAATAATTCAAAGTCATGATAGATGACTAGACTGTTCCACCTACTTCTAAATTCAACCTGTGCACATTGTATAATAAGAATTAGATTGTGCATTTAGCCACAGCAGCTGAGAGAGCGCCATATTCGCTTTTTTCCTGGGAAGAGGGATTTATATTAAGATATTACAAAAAATAAACACTTCATAAAATTAAATGATGTATTAAATAGGTTTTGCGTTATTTATTTTTCCGAAAGCCGCCTGGAAGGATCACCTTTATTAACCACTCGCACCATTATACAGTTGTGTGTTGTCTGTCAATCAGTCAGAAACACCAAAATGACGATGCAATTTGTACTCTCGTGACGTCAGTAAAACGTGCGCATGCCATGAATCACGAAAAGAATTCTGCTCTCTGTAGGTTACAACACAACATGATATATGAACTTGAAAAGCAAGAAATACAAATATTTCTAACTCTTAATTTTGGTTTTATTTACTTTTGAAACAGAACAGCTTCGGTGACCCTGTGAAAGTACATCTAGTACTAGCCACTAGATAGAAGTATCTACTGGTAGTCAGCAATTCTCCACACAGTAAATATGACGGAAACACACGAATGTCAGTGAGTAATTCAAAAAATAAAATAAAAAATATTTGTTGTAATTTTCAAGAAAGGGTTAAATTTCATTTCATTATTTGTACCTAAATATTTTTAATTGCAGGATGTCCAACAATAAAAAGAAACGGACAGATTCAAGATATATGTCGATCGGAAGGCGAAGCAATTATTAAGTGGAAAGGAATAAAATTTTGTTTGTGGAATTTTGCGCAAACGTACATGACGGTTAGTTGCACTAGCCGTCCCTAATATTGAAGTGATAGACGTAAAGGGACAGCAGCTACCCAGAGCTCCAAAATGTGAAGCGTGAAATCTTTTGGCGGTAACAGGGCTCGAACCGGTCCGCCACGATAATAACTGGATCAAGAAAAGTTGGAGAACAACTATGAAGGAATATATTCAGATGATGAAATAATTATTTGCTTGTTCTCCCTTCTTTCTTGTATTATAAGGGTGCTCATAAATGTACTTGAAGAACTATGGGAGTTTGGGGACTCATGACATATACTATTTTTTCCTTATATCTAAAATTTTATTATAATACTTAATATTTATTACAATATATATATATATGTATGTAGTGCTTATACTGTTAACATACACCCTGCATCATTTTCATTGCTGTGATGAAATAAAGCTCTTCAACAAAACAAAAAGATATCTGAAAACACCTATACATTAAGTTATGACCAAAGGTACATAAATGCACACATTCTCTTGGTCAATTTAGGGATGGGTAAATACTAATATACTTAGATATTCATGTATCATAAACTAAACTGCCTTGTAATAAAGTTTATAAATACATCTTTATTCACACACTTTAAATTTTAGTATAAGTGTTAGCATTTAATTATAAGTTCTAAACAAACATGATTTGCCCAACTTTGTATTGGTCTAATCCTGCCTTTATGGATTATCATACAAACACTTGTAAGTTGTACAAAAGACTTGTCTGTTCTCTACACCAAACCAACTTGTTGAACTGAGCTTAATCAGTTTTCTAGCATATTGGTTATGTGTGAAAACTGAGAAGTTGGAAACTCTGGTTTCCCTTTTCCATTAATGGGTTTATCTGATGATATGGTATATTGAGAAGTTATAATGAATATATATATTTAGTTCTAAGGAAAGTTTTGAAAGTCAGATTTGCTCAGTGATGTTGTAGTCAGAGGTACAATGATGTTAATGTGATGAAAGTTCTCTGCTTCTAATCCACATCCAAACACAGAATAACCAATCTTAAAATACAATTGAAAAGTTTAGATGTCATTACATGCTAGTCATCTATTTATTGTTGGATATATAAGACTGTTTAGTGTAAGAGATTTTATTTAGCATATTTAGTTATCTAATATTTAATGATTATTTATTTTTCATAACAAGTGTTAAAAGTTATTTTAAAAAGCATAGCTATGACAAATGTCATTATGTAACTCGGTAAAAGTCATACATTGTGTATGTAGTTCAATTGTTGTGAATTGACATCATATTACTCGAACCTTCTGTATTTTTCTCATTGCCTTAAGTGAGTATTATTACATCATAGCATCTCGTAGTTTATAGAAAGTTCTAAGTCTTGGTTGGGAAAGTATATATATATATATATATATATGGGCAACAAGTGAAGTGGGAAAAAAGTTAAGTTTGTGAAAGTGAAGATAGACTGCGTGATTGTTAGTATGCTAAAACAGGTGATATCTAAAGTGAGTCTCACAGTTTAACATAGATAAAAGAGAACAATTTGTCTTGTCAAAGGGTGTTCTCAAGTAATTGAACCCACCTGTGTGGACTTTCATGAACAGGAGATAATTATTTAATGTTCTGGATACAACTTTTGTAACCCATGGAGTGATGTAAGTGAATTTATCACAGATTGTACAGTAAAAAACAGAGTAGAGAAAAATAGTTCTTGTCAATTGGGTTCTAAAGTAATTGAACAGGCCTGTGTGGAAACTTGACAACTGTGATATCCTATAAAGAAGTTTTGCACATATATTTGACATGTTTTGAATATATTTTTTTAATACAAGAGGATTGTATGCTCTCCATTTATTGTTCAAATTGATCGCCAACAAGTCACAGACACCTACTGTAAAGAATTCAGCACCCCCGTAAAACTGACACCAATAGTGATTTTATTTTCATTTATCTAACCTTTGTGTCAGCTTCCCTAATATCTTTGTTAATTCATATATATATATATTTCCTCTTCATGTTACAACTCTTAGCAAATCTCCTGTTCTTGTGATTTAGTAACTTATTGATTTTAAGTGTACTGTATAATACCTACAACAATAAACTAGTAATTAGAAAAGAAAGAAAAAGTTCTTTAAAAATTACTATGTTTAATTTAAAAAAAAATAAAATCCTACATTTCTTTCTCCAGCATAGTAAAAGACAGATTTAAAACATGTAAAGTAAACACAAACCTAACTGGAAAGTACTACAACAGCTTTCTCTAACATACAAGCACATCACAAAAGGCTTGGCCTCAACGTTGAATTTATATATAGATACAAAAGAACATAAAAGAATGAAAAAAAAGAAGTAAAAGTCTCTGGGATACTAACCTACTGATAAGATTTAAGATTAAAAAATGATGAATTAGTCAGATAGTTTATAGTAATATAAATATGCAAATATATGCTTTTTTCTTTTCCTCAGAGATCTTCAAAAAGAAGTTTGTTTGTTGTTAAACACAGTTACACAATGGGATATCTGTACTATACCCTCCACTAGTATCAAAACCCAACTTTGAACGTTATAAGTCCTTATCACTGAGCCTCTGGGTGGGTCAGTCAGAAGTGCTCCATTTAAAGACAGAAGGATGAAAGGCAAGACATAATTTGTGATAATAATATGTATCCAAATTATTTGAAACAATAAAAAACAAATCAGATTATAAATTATGAAAATGAGATTATTAGCTACTGAAGGTTACATCATTTATGTTTTAGTGTTTTATAGTTACAAAAACTGAGATAATACATCATTGTTAGTTCTTAATATGTAATTTTAAAACTGAGTTAAAGAAATTTATTTAAAAAAATATTTGTTCTGGTTTTTTTATGGTTTTTGGGCATTTATAATTTGAAAGCCCAAATTATTGAGTTAAGTAGCTTTGACGAAGAAAAATAAAACTAAGTAAAATGTTTAACCATTGTGTATAGTCTTAAAATTTAATAGAGTGCAACTATAAGAAGTCCTGATTTACCAGTTAAATAGATAAGCTGTCTAAATAAAGATATGGATATATAATATATGAGAGAGGATTTAAGGTTCAACATGCTTATATTTATTACGTTATACACAACAGTACACATACTTGTATATTTAACACTGTTTTTACCAGGAAACTTTTGGCATCACTCATTTATCAAGGAATATTTTCGTATGCTGATAATGATCTTTTTAGTTGTTTAATAATCAACTCATTACACAATCTCAAGTATCTGTTTGTTTTTATATTAGGAAACAAACTATTTATAGCCATCTTCAAAAAACAGATGTGATTTGAGTTGATTACACACATTTAATACCTATTTAACTTGAACCCAAGGACTTAAATAACAAAGCAAGTTTTTACAAAGCATATTATGATTATTATAAAAAACATAAAAACTTGCATTAATAAATAAATAAACAAACAAGGCTTTATAACAAAAGGTTCTTTACATGTGCCTCTTGAGATTATATTCAGATATCACCTGCTGATTTTAATTACCACTGGAAGTAGGACATCATGAAATGCCTATGATGCTGGAATAAAATATAGTGATAAACTCTTTTTCTATTGTGCCTGAACTAATTTCTTCTGAATCAAGAAAAGATAACATATAACTGATAACTCCACTAAAAGTTATAAATATACGAAATTCCATTAATAGTAAAGTTTTATTCTAATGTAAAGAAATAAGATCTAATAATTTTAAAAAGCATTTACCACTACGAATAATTTAAACAGAAAAAAGTATATTTTCATTACAACGTATAACTACAGAGATCAAAATGTAAATTCTACATTTACAGTATTAAAAGAAATGAAAAATACATTTATAATTAAATATTGTTTTTCATGTTTTAACAATAATGTTTATTTAACAGAATATTTCCCTTATTAATTTCTTAATAATGACAAATAGATTTTACCAAACTAACAATAGTTTAATATCAAGGTTATTTTATGTGTGAAGTACTGCTTGATACACATTGAAACATTTGTTAAATACTTACAAGAATATTAATTTCTAATGAGGCATGTAAGCTTGATTAAAACTCTGATATTCAAGAAAAGTATTAAGCAGACTATAGTTGGACACAAAATATGATATACTAAAACAACTGCCTGTATGAATAAACAACACTTGATTTTTTACTATTTAAATAAAAATGAAAATAAAATTATCTTTGTTTCCTTATTTTGTACATTTCTACAATTATAGCAATTCTTATACATGTATTATTCAACTTTTAAGCAATCTAAAAAGTATTGTAATGTTTTATCTATAATCTGAAATATGAAACTGACAATAATAATAAGACATTATACTCCTAAGTAATTTGCATTTGGATGTGGATAACAGACCTTCAATATCAAATCAAAATATTGAAAAAAAAGGGAAAGTGAAACAGACAAAAGAGGTCCACAAGAAAACTGCTTCACCACAAATATATTTATTAAAATATATACATGCCTCATAGTAAAATGCCACCAAATTTTATAGGTTATAAATGTCTATGAAAAAGACATTTTCTTATATTTTAATGACCACTGCTATGATAGAGAAGGTAGCAGTTTAAAGAAGTTGCAGTAAGTCACAACAGTGATGCAAGTACAAAGAAAGGAATATATATAGGTATGTAGTGACTGTAAATGTACTTATATCTACATATTATATTTTGTGTTAACATATATTTACAGAAGAATTATGTCACAGAATACATTATTCAAGTTATATATACTTGTAAAGTTTAAAAAATATACAGACGTGCTTAATTTGGCATTTTTGTCGTAATTAAGCCTTGAAAAGATATAATGATAGATTCAACAGGCATTCTGAAAAATCATAATTAAACTTTGGATGTATTTTATGATATCTAACTGTACATATTTTAGACGATTAAGTATAGTATATATAATAAGTGCAAGCTAATATGACAAAGTTAGGACAGTATGTGAGGGACAAGGCATTATAATCTTTTATGAAAATATACTTAATGATTAAGTAATTGTAAGATATGTATTTTAAACAGTAATTTAGTTGTACTTAAAGTAAAGTCTGCCACAGATTTTAACATATATTTTAAACCACTGGTATTTCTGAAAAAAAAATAAGTAGTAATAAAGAAACTTTTACTTAATTACAGCAAGAACTGTACAGATATGTTTAATTGCAATATATTTTTGTAATCACCACAAGAATTATCAAAACTGGTATAATACTTTCCATACTGGCTCCATAAAAAAATATTAGTATATATTTTGTTTGTAGCCATAACAATAATTGAAAGATCTCTTTTCAGATATCATTAAATTCAGGTAATGATGACAATTACTACCAATCAACAGTCTCATTCTTGTTTTGTGAAGAAAAACTTTGATACAGTCTAATCCATATACATAAGACTTCCACAAAAATAATACAGATATATATACACACATTTCACTTCAAGAGTTATAACAGGTAATGCTTTTAATTTCTTTTATCAAACTATTAGCTTGTTGTTATTATGTTTTGTTAAAGCTATACCTGCAGGAGTTGTCATTTAAATAACAATTGTTATACTTTTACTTTCTATAAGAAGTTAGTAAAAGTTTTTTACTTTTTATAACAAGAAACAAATTTTTTAGTGAAAAATTACCAATGTAACCATTTAGCTTTACTATTTAAACAGTTTTTCTTCAAAAAGGTAGGCTTACTGCATTTGAAGGAAGCATTTTTTAAATCCAAAATTGGATCACATGAGCAAAAAAAAATATCATGTGATCACAAACTTTATAAACACAATATTTCAAAGAATTTGTATTGATTTTGGTTAACTATGAAAGAGGTACAGTTTTTAATCCATTTTTACACCTGTGACAAAAATAGATAAGCCTTTTGCAACATTTCATTTTATGTGGGACTGATTAAAAAAAAGTTACAGACTAGTTGTTGAGGCTAATACAATATTACAATATACCAACCCAAAAAGCTGTCTCACTTTAATTATTAAGTAAGCAAAATATGAAACTAAATTTGTGTAGTAAATTATATTATTCAGTGTAATAATATCATTTAAACCAACAATGCTAGTGGAAAGTAGAATTTTTAATACTATAATCAGGTATAAGCTGATGGTTCACTTTATTTGTAACTTTATTGAAGTTTATATTAAAAGTATGTTATAAGGAATGCATTTCATTTTTATATATACAATGTTCCCAAAAATGCATGACATTTAAAGGGCAGATAAATAAAACTAGAGTACAAACTGGAATGTGTGAAAGGTAAAATTTACAGTAAGAGAACCATCTTTGAAAGCAGGGACTTGTGGAATGGGAAGAAGCACGATCTATTTACAGATCTCATCTATGAAAACTAAAAGAGTTGAGATATGGGTGTTCAAGCCCACAACTAAAACTATCATGTATCATCTGCAGTCAACTGTAGAAGCTGATTGCTATTAACAAAACAAAAATGCAAGAAAAGAGAATAAAAACATATAAACTGTTGCTAGAAATGAATCATTGAGGTTGATAAGTAAAGTTTATTAACTGAAGTTGGCATTCCAACTCCCATAACAGCCACATATGGATATTAACAGTATAAAGAAACCTAAAGTTTGTTGGAATATTTGTAACTGTTTCATTTTTAATTACTTCATTTCTTTGCTTTTTGTTTCATTAGCAGAAACTTCCTTCTTACAAATAGTTCCAAACAGTGAATGGTACTTTTAGATATGGAGTATTGTGATCATAAGCACCTTTACTTGCTCCTAATTCAAATTGTTATATTTCAATTCATGTGTGAAGCTTATGATTATAAATTAGTTTTCATACACATTGTATCTCCACTATTGTGTTGGTCCTACTTTCACAGATAGTTCTGTTACTAAGGTACATTTTTCCTTTGCTCATTGTAAGTTGTAACTCATTACTGTCATGCTTAAGTACCTTATACAATCAACTTAGTCTAATTATTATTAATTAGTTCTGAATTAATTTAATTAATTTATATTAATTACTAATTAGATAATTACAATGATTAATATATAATTGCAACAATCTTACTATAACTACTAAGCTTGTACTTTAGTTTTATGTGCCAGTTTTTAATTCATAACTTTTTTTTGTGTGTTTGGCCTAGTTTTCTGTAATGTTTTATAACATTAGCCAAGATGAAAAGATGTTCATCTGTTTGTTCATCATTAAGTTATGCTGTCTTTCCTTTAGATGTTAAAATTAACATAACTGTATTATATCTTTACCAAATAAAATAAATATATATATATATATGTACATACTCATTCAAACATGTTTGTATTTTTCTTTTATCTGATCCACTGTTTTGTATTAAGTCTTTATCTATTTTTTTTAATGAGATACAAATTCATTCTCCAAAACATTTAGTGATAAACTTTCACAACTTAAAGTTTATTCCAACATATATATATATATATATATGCTAAATTTTAACAATAACAATAATTATTGTAACCATTAAAAATCAGTCCTATAGTTATCTTGCTATAAATAATCTTTTATCTAGCAAATAAGTAAATACTGTCGTGTATGAAGAGAATGGAATCACTCTGTTAATTGCAGACATCCACACATAGTATAAATACAACACAGAAGTAGAATACTGCAGATATTGTGCACATAATCAGCCAAGTTGTGCTTCTTGCTTCTGGGGTCTGCAAAAAATAAACCATTCATTTAGTGACTTAACTTGCCACTCATGTTGTAGACATTGTGAACATGTACTTATCATGAACCACTATAGTGGTTAATAATAGGGATAAAAAAGAATTGCACAAAACCGTAATAAAACGTTTGGGCAAAAAACACCTTCAACAGTAAAGATTCAGTTCAAACACTTTAAAACCTTTACTGTTGACTACTACAGCTGTACACATATAAAAATGCATAAAAAAAAGCATGCACATTACACTTACAAAGAGACTAAAATCTGCTCAAAATGGCTCATTTGTAATTCTTGTTATTATTATTATTCTCTTGCAATCCTACAACAAAAACAGCTTGGTAAATTGCACCCAAACCTTCTGTGGAATGCTAAATAAGATACTGCAAAGGTTGTAGGGGGTACTGAAAAGTTGATTTGTTTCTTTTATAATTTACATAATCTAAAAAACACCATAATTCTAGCATAAACAATATTATCATTATGCCTTGAATTTAGCTTTCTTACAAATATCTGGTATTCATTTAAAAAGCTTAAATACAGGGTGAAACAGGAATTACCAGCCAATAACAGATGAACATTACATGACTATAACATGTAGATACTCAATGCTTTGCACACTATACAATCGGTGTCTTTACGGAGCCAACCCCTTTATTATGTATGAAGGAGTAAAAAAAAATCAATACACATAATATTAAATTTTAGCACACACATTTGTAGAATAATTACTTAAAAAGACATGAAGGTTTATTTAAAGCAATGTTTTGGATGTGTATGTTTTATTTGAAAAGGCTGCTTTTCTACTGATAAAATTGTGTACGTGCTTAGAGGGGTTGTGTCTTACTCTAGTATATAGTTGCCCATTGCTCTGCATTATATAGAGGAACTGAGTCCCACAAAAACTATAAATGCTCACTATATTCTCAAACAAATCTCCATGACAATCTCCAGTTGCAGGTCAACATTTTACATCTTGAACTAGTGCAATCAAATAGTCAATAACTACAGTAAATCATCATGAACCCTCTCAGCTAGTTACTAGCTATGTTTATTATCATTACAATGTCTGAAGTTAGCTACCATATTGTTACGACAGCGGAAGTCATGTGACGCTGGTAACACGTGATGAGTTTCTAGAAGGATCATGAAGGCCTGAGTGTTTGCCAGATGCCCTCTATTTTAGTATATAAGCCTGGCAAAAGAATTGCAGATAGACAGATATAGAGGTGATAATCGAGTCAAGCCATAAGTAAAGTGTGTAAATCACTGTGAATTATAGCTAAGTTAAAGTGACTGTGGAAATTAAGTGTATTACAAAGTTTGTAACGAGAAAGAATAAACTAGTTTTAATTAAGAAAGGACTTGTATCGCTGAAGTTTCATCGGAAAGAAATTATACAGGAAATTATCAAACAATATCAATAATATCTGAGAACTTTGTAATTGCCTGCAATTAGGTCATTTTAGCCAGACATGCAAGTATACAAAGAACAGAATAGGTAGTGTATAAAATTTCAGAATTTCTTGTTATTTAAAGCAACTTGATATATGTATAAATATATTCTCATTTTCCATCCATTGTTTTTGATAAGAATTTTTCAAAACAACTTCCATTTTTGTGTAAGTTATTGATTTAAATATTTACCTTGGGAACATACTGCAAGTTTTCATTTGTTTTGTATAAAATGACATACATGCTTATTTTTGTTTTCAGTAAAAATTCTTGAGCACATGGAACCCTCTATTTATTCTTCCATCAGGTTTTGCACAAGAGGGGAGGAGATAAAGTTTAAATGATTATTACATATGATTCCAAATTTAATAAAATTACATGACTGCAAAATCAAAATCTGCATTTCTAGACTTCGCGTAAAATCAAGTCTAGGTCAGTGTTACCACATTCATAACTTTTGACTTTGTTTGTGCCCCTAATGGCACAGCAATAGGTGTGTGGACTTGTAATGCTAGAAACTGGATTTCAATACCCCTGGTAGGCACAGCAAACTTTGTGCTTAACTACAAACTTTGGTTGTTTGTTACTTCACAAAAACTAAGTTGTTGTTGTTGGTAGCAAAATTTCATTAATAGTGTCTAACATTATATTGTTTGTTTGTAGTTATGCACAAAGCTACACAATGGGCTATCTGTGCTCTGCCCACCACGGGTATCGAAACCTGGTTTCTAGCGTTGTAAAACATTATATTAAATGTTATTGTTTTAAACTGTTCTTACTTTAGGAAAGGGTTTACCAATCCATAATTTTAAATTGTTAGCAACATTTTATTTATTTCTTGTGCTGCTGCATAAAAATCAGGTCATTGTTTCTATTTATGTACATAAAGAAGTATTAAGTATATAACATGATAAACATATATTAAAAGTAAATATAAAGTATGTAAGAAGGTTTACTGTAGACATTAATTTTAAAGGTGATGTTTTTCTTTTGTTTGTTTTGTGATTTTTTTTAAACCACTAAAGAAAGAAACTTTGATTAGTAAACAGAATGATTTTACCATTTTTTAAGATTTGTATAATAATTTTAATTATCACGATGTAGAAGCACTGAAGTGTACATTTCTAAACATTTTCCCTGTGCTTTAGTTTTTCATAGTTAATTGTGCAGACATGTATTTTCACTATATCTCATCAGTCACTCAGGTTTTTACCAATAAGACTAATTTATTTTCATAACATGGCAACATTATATTTTGGATGGCATCTGTAGTGATTAATTTGAATGTGTTCTTACTTTAAGACATTAATAACTAGAACTCTTTATGTAACATAGAAATTTTGCATGAAAGAATTGTCAAACTTAGTGGGAATTATTTGTAACATTGAATGTAATTTCTGTTCTCTTGTGTACTTCGCAGCTGTTTATCATTGGGCCAGACAAGAAATTAAGGTTGTCAATGCTGTACCCAGCAACCACTGGACGGAGC
>NW_013667976.1:97895-99727 GCF_000517525.1 Limulus polyphemus | reverse complement strand
AATAAAGGGGCTAGCAATGATGTACTTTTTGAAGAGCATGTAGGGGCTAATGACATAGGGTAAGATAGGTTAGAGGAGCTAAGTAATAAGTACAAGGTGTTGATAAAAGCAATTAAAGAAAAAACCAATAACTTAATTGTGTCAGGGATACTGCCAAAAATTAATTCTGGGGATAAAATTATAAGTAGGTCACTATGGCTAAATGCTGGTTGGACTTGTGGGATCAGCTTAATGGGAGAAGGGAGCTTTTTGGAATGGATGGTTTACCTTTAAGTAGGTTAGCATCTGGCCTGTTTGCAAGGGCTGTTAACTCAGTTGTAAGGGAAGTTTTAAACTAGGACTAGATGGTAGTGAGGACCATGATGAACTAAATGCAATATAGCACAGGAAATGAGTATATAAGTAGTTCTAAGGGTAAGCTTAATTGTTACCATTGTAATGCTAGAAATATAAGAAATAAAATAGATTACTTTAGAGCACTGGTAGGAATGGAAGATTTTCATATAATGGGAATAACTGAAACATGGTTAAATGTAAATGATTTTGATGACAGAAATTTCTTTGAAATACGGGGTTATAGGTTATTTAATAGGGATAGAGTACTAAAGAGAAGAGGAGTGGTGGCTTTATTTGTAAAATGTGGGTTACATCCTGTTGAAGTTGAAGATATCAAAGATAATAGAAAGGAGATTGAATCCATTGGGGTTTCTATTAGCGGATATAAAGGGAACAGGCATTTAGCAGGAATTTGTTACGGACCATCAGACACACCAATGAAATTAATGAGAAACATTACAGTAAGACTAAGATTTCAGCTGTTAATAAGATCATAATTATGGGTGATTTTAATTTCAGGCAAAAAGATTGAGAAATGCTTGAGTCAAAACATGAGAGAGAAAGGTTTTTTTGAAATTGTTCAAGATGGTTGTCTTCACCAATTGGTCAAGGAACCTACTAGAAACAATGATATTTTAGATTTATTGTTAACTTCTAATATAGAAATGGTTGAGATGCAGTTGTTACATCTCTGTATGTTTGTTTGTTAATTCTTCTAACATACAAGTCCTTTCTTTATAAAACTTGTTTATTCTTCCTCAATACAACTTTGTAACGTACTTAATTTTCACAGTTACACACACTATAGTTCACAACAATTCACTCACTTTCTATCGCGCTTAGACTTAATTGTCCGTCCCCACAAATTATAGTTCCGATCTCTGTGTCTGCTATCCTCGGTTCCCGCCGACCGTAATCGTTGTCTTTCTTTCTCTCTGCCTGCTTCGTCTCTGCCTCCATCTGTCTCCACTGCTGCTTTGACTCCGTCTGTCTCTCTCTCACTGTCTAGCGCACTTATATACGATAATACCGCATGTTCTAGAAACTTCTAAGACTCTCAACACGCGCTACCAGCGTCAGTTGACGCAACGCTGACGCAACACATCAGCGAATCTTCTAGAATATTCGTCACGTGACCCTGCTGTTGTAACACACTAGCGAATCTTCTAGAATACTTGTCACCTGACCCCCCACACTGTCGTAACACAGTGTTGTAGGTCTCAAGACTACCCTTTGGAAGGTGTCAGTCTCGACCTTCTTGGTCTCTGTCTCAATGTTTTACATGTTTTGAAAACAAGGAAACCCAGGATTATTAAGCACTAAATATCGATTGCACACAGTTCATACGAGGTGCGGTGTAGCATCAAATATGTTTTACTAGTAAAACCCCCTTGGTTATAATTTTATTTGCTAACCTTTTTGATTTTTTTTTTATTCATTTATTATTCTTTTTATTATTTTTTCATTGTTTTTTTTTTTTTTTCATAGGAGGATAC
>NW_013667976.1:87810-97687 GCF_000517525.1 Limulus polyphemus | reverse complement strand
CTAGAAACGTTGCGTCATAGTAGTCACGTGACCCGCTGACACAACAATATTTTGGTTATAAGTTTCGAAAAAGCAAATTTTTGAAGGGATGCAACAAGAATTATCTGTTCTGAATTGGGCAGCTTATATATTTGGAGACACTTATCAAATGTGAAAAAATTTTAAAGATAAGTTTTATACATTCAAGATAAACATATTCCTTACAGAAAGAAAAGAGTGACTTCAAGTAAGAAACCAAGTTCGCTCACAAAGGGTATAAGAGATAAAATTAAAGAAAAGCATCACAAGTTTAAGAAATTTAAATTAACTAGTATGATGGGAGATTTAGAAGATTATAGAAAATCAATTTAGAATATTGGTCAAACAGGAAAAAAGGACATTAAAAAGGATGTATGAAAAAAGATTGTCTGAAAATGTAAAAATTAACAGTAAGGATTTCTTTAAACGGTAAACAAAATGCTAGGATGGTGGTAGGACCCTCGAGGGATGATAAAGGAAGGCTTGTATCCTATAGTTATAAGATGGCTGAGCTATTAAATTCTGGTTTTTCTTCAGTTTTTACTAATGAAGATTTAAACAGTATTCCTCATCTTGAACAGTTGATAGATGGAAACAAGATCAAACAAGATGACTGCATTAATTCTGAGCTTGTTAAGAAAAAATTGGAAAAATTAAAGAATGATAAGGCTTCTGGGCCAGATAACATTTCCCCAAGGGTTTTGAAGGAGGTTATGGATTGGATATGTGAGCCACTTGCTACAGTTTTGTGTAAGTCCTTGAACAGTGGACAAGTGTCAGAGGATTGGAAGTTAGCTAATGTCACTCCACTTTCCAAGGGAGGTAATAAACATTGTCTCAGTAATTATAGGCTTATTAGCCTTACATCAATTGTGGGAAAGTTTTGGGAAGTCTAATAAAAGATGCTTTGCAAAGTCATTTAACAAAGCTTAGAATTTTATTGGATAGTCAACATGGTTTCACTAAGGGAAAATCTTGCCTTACAAATCTTTTGAAATTCTTTGAAAAGGTTACAGCTTATGAAGATGAGGGTAAGGGTGTTGATTTGGTGTAGCTAGAGTTTCAGAAAGCATTTGACAGGATGCCACATAAAATGCTTGTAAAAAAACTACCTTTACAGGTGTGGGGGGATAAGTTAGCTAATTGGATAGAAGAGTGGCTGGATGAAAGAAAGCAGAGTGTTGTTATAAATGGAGTTCAGTTAAACCAGATTAATGTTACTAGTGGAGAACCTCAGAGCTCAGTCTATGGATCTTTGCTCTTTTTCATTTACATCAATACATAGATGAAGGAATGGTCAACAAGTTACTTAAATTTGCCAGTGATATTAAGGTCTTGGGTGTTACTAGCTGTGAAGAGAATGTTGCTGCTTTATAGAAGGATTTAGATCATTTAGTGAGTTAGGCAAATAAATGGCAGATGGGTTTTAATTATAATAAATGCAAGTTAATGCATGTGGGTTATCATAATTTGAATTATAAGTATAATTTGGATGGGAATAACCTTAACAGTGTTATAAAAGAAATGGATCTTGGTGTAATGGTTGATCAATCTCTTAAGCCATCCAAGCAGTGTTCTGTTACTAGTGGTGGGGCAAATAGGATTTTAGGCTATAGCTACAGAAATATTGAGTACAAGTCTAAAGAGGTTATAATTTCATTGCATAGGTCACTGGTTATTCCACATTCGGAGTATTGTGTTCAGTCTTGGGCTCCTTACCTTATGAAGGACATTGAATTGTTGTAAAGGGTTCAGAGGAGGGTTACTAGAATGGTGCCTGGAATGGAGGGGTTATCACATGCGGAGATCTTAAGATCTCTGAAATTGTTTTCTCTTGAGAAAAGAAGAATTAGAAAGGGTCTGATTGAAGTGTTTAAAATTGTAAAGGGAACTTAAGGTGTTGATGCATCATCTTTTTTAATACTTAATGGTGAGAGTGGTAGGACTAGGGGACACTAATATAAATTTTGGCAGGGTAGGGGTCATCTTCAGCTAAGATAGTTTTCTTTTTCTATCAGGGTTGTTGGCCTTTGGAATGGGTTGCATTCAGATGTTGTGGAGGCAGTAAATTTAAGAGAAAGCTTAATAACTTTATGAATAATAAGGGCTGGCTTTAAGATTTGAATTTATTTGTTTAATAGTTTTAGTTTAGTTTAAAGATTGGGACAGCTAAGATGGGCCAATAGGTTTCTTGTTGTCCCTAAACATTATGTTATGTTATAACTGATACTTTGCACAATATATACATGAAAACAATTTTGTGATAACAAGCCCTGACATTTTGAAAACTCACCTGGTGATAAAGTGGCAGGAGGAGGTGTAGCAAAACTTAGTGAATCTATCTCAATTTCTATCACTTGGTTGTTCAAATCCTTCAAGGGAAACTCCCCATTTGATATCATTGTTGCTATGGTCTCCATAATGAGTGTAACATTAACTTGGTTAGGATCCAGTTCAAAGAAGACATCAACAGATCCTTGTTAGAGGAAATAAATATATGAATGTTTAGTTTCAGTTAAACATTAAAATTAAATAAAGTTTGAAAACCCAGAGTATATATATATTACAGTATATTCATTCAAATATAGTACTGGTTATAACATGAGGCATAAATAATTAAACTTTTCATAAATCAACTATTTGTTCCATAGCTTTGTGTTATTAATACATAGATAAGACCAGACATATTTGTACTGTTTTCTACTTTATTACTACACTTTTTTGTTTTTATAAGCTGTGATGAATGACGGTAATATCTCAAACCAAGAA
This sequence comes from Limulus polyphemus, assembly GCF_000517525.1. Classification (NCBI taxonomy): domain Eukaryota; kingdom Metazoa; phylum Arthropoda; class Merostomata; order Xiphosura; family Limulidae; genus Limulus; species Limulus polyphemus. The sequence goes on along the minus strand of NW_013667976.1, from coordinate 94,900 downwards.
CCACACAAGATATACTGGTCAAAAATAAATTTAACCCACCAGGTTGTGCATCCAAGTTACGTATAGCTGATGGTGGAATATTTAATAATTTTGCTATCTGTTTCTTCATATTTTCCAGGAATTCACTTTTTCTATCACCAACTAGAAGCTTGTAGTCTCCATTAATTTTGAAGCTTACTCGTTGGGCTTTTGAGACTACAGAAATATAAAATAATACCATTTATAGTTTATGTAATCTACTAGTTTGACAAAATTATTTTTAGCATGTTTTTTTTTTCAGAGGTCCTATTGATTCATACAAAAACAAAAAACACACCAAATTATGAGTTAAGTTTGTTTATCCTGAGGTACTGTACAATTAAAGAATCCAAGTTAATTTCCTCTATGCATATTTTAATGATAAAAATTTATTACCTTTAGTATTTTGGAAAGAAGTTTTAACTTGAACCCACAAGTACTTCAGATTATGTAGTTTGGTGTATTACTAATCCATGAAAATCACTACATTAATTGTTATTGTACTGAATCAAGTGTCATATGCTTGAATTTAAAAACTATATATATATACACACATGATGAGATCCCGCTATAAAATTATTATTTTCACAGAATTTAGGACAAAACAAAGACAACTGTATGTTTCACAAATACTTCTTTTATTAATGTCTATGTTTCATCATTGTTCATTTTATCTTTTTTAAGAAAACGTTTTAACTTCAAACAGAAGTAGCTCTAGAGATAGCAAGGCCCTAGGCGAAAGTCATACACGAGGCCCCTTGACGTGAGAAAAACATTTCATATATTAAGTGAAATAAAACATCAATATATGATCACAACAATTTATTGGATAGATACAATTACAATTATATTTCATTTTTCTGCATTTGGTAGTGCTAAATTCATCTATAACAAAGGAATAATCTAATTTTGAAGCCAAATTATGTTCAGTAGACAGACTAGCCAATGCTAATAACTTCTCTGACACATAGTAGATCTCAAGTAAGTTTTTATTAATTTTAATTTTGAAAAAGATCTTTCTGCTGAAGCAACTGTTACCGGAATTGTAATATAATGCTACATAAACATTAGGATAAACTTCAATTAAACTATCATCTATAATATATTTTAGTGAATCATGAATGTCTATGTACAGTCCTGGTATACAATCTTAGTTCCTCAAATAATTCTTTGCCATTTATATTGGAGTTGGAAGATTCAGACAGCATAAATAGCACTTGTAGTTCTTTACAACACTATAAAAGTTCTTCATCAGACTTGTTCTTTAAAGATGAAATATTGTAGAGAAAACCAAAATTGATGTAGTAGGTTTTTAATCCCTCAAGTCGAGGTCCAGCATTTGCATAAATCATTTCAACAATGACATTCAAATATCCAGTTTTGAAAATGTCTGCAGGGTTAGCACTAGTTTCATCTGACACTCATAATCAAAATGTATTTTCTTCTTACATAGACTAATTTCTTCAAAATTCTTCTGAATGCTCATTTCATGAGCTATTTCATTGGAAGTCACTATAGCAGAGTGAAACCTGTTTCTTCTATAATCATCTAGCCAGCATAGAAATTCCTCAAAATGTTTCAATGCCGTGTCCAACTGCATATTACACTGTTGTCATACTTTACTAATTAGGTTTATTTTCACTAAAATATCATACCACACTACTAAAAAAAGTATAAACTCGTATGAGAAAATTTCTTCTTGCATCGAATTGCATTCACTACAAAATGTTGGATCGCTGCTTATTTCTGACAGTTTTTCTAAGCAATCAGCAATATCTTTTAATTGGTACTGGGCAGCCTTCACACTCTCCACTCTTCATTCCCATCTGGTTTTGGACAAAGGCTTGACAGTAATATTTACTCTTTCTTTTAACATAATCCACCTTTTGGATGAACCAGAAAATAACATATACAACCTTTGTAAAATAATCTAGCCTTTGTACTAGATGCTGCTGCATCACCAAGTACTAAATTCCAACTGTGACATCCACATGGTGTAAAGAAGGCTAAAGGATTAATATTTAGTATTTTTTTCTCCCCACATTAGCTCTATTATCATATTCTTGTCCAGTCCTAGGTTGTTGATTTGTGAAAGTAAGCAATTTGTTAATCCTTTAGCCATAGTTTTTTCTACCAGTATAAATCCGACAAAATGTTCCTGAATGTCTCCCAACTTTTCAGCAAAGTGATGCAATATCATCATCATATGTTTGGTGTGACTTATGTCTGTATACAATCCAGAATTTTTGAATAATATTTTGTTTGCTGTATATTTTGAATAATTAAAAGTTTATTATGTTTGACCATCAATGCTATTAACTCATTTTTAATGTTTTTTTTCCAAATAATGTCAATGAAGACTATTATCTTCTATGTGTTGTAAGTGTTCTTGAAGAAGAGGATTAAACTTCACAGTAAATTTAACCAGGTCTAAGAAGTTTCCACTTCTTTCCTGTTCTAAACTATCCCTATGTCCTCTAAATGCCATGTTATGTGAAGCTAAATACTGAGTTATGGCCAAGAGTCTTTTCAAAATATCATGCCAGTGTTGCTTTTCCTGCTATATTTGATTTTGAATTTCTGTATCAATAGTCTTTCTGCATTTCAGCCTCTTTTCTGATTCCATTCATTTCAAGGCACGCTCTATGTGATCTGAACAGTTCTCATGAGGCTTAAGATGACTACTGAAGTTCTTCCAATCATTACAGCAGTGAGATACTAACGCTACACTTGAGGATGAGAATAGATGACAGGCAAAACATTAAACAATGTTTTTGCTTGGAGAGTAAACCAACCAACGCCTTTCTTGTTTTTCCTTGTTGCTTAGAATTCTAATGTAATGGAATGAGCAGAAATGCCTGTTTTTATCATCCACTGGGAAAGTTACATTTTCTTCTTGAATCGGTCTTTTGAGAATATAATTTACTCTATCTATACCCTGTATTGGGAAATTCCATTCATCGGGATCATAACTAATAGATTCATATGTTTTGTTAAGATCATCGGATTTTAATGTATTAACGTTAACAGAATCTTGCTGACTTTTTGTAGACACTTCAGCAGATGTTTCTATCAGAGCATTATTATGCTCACAATGAATGGATGTGCTTTAAGAATGTTCTCCCTGGGCCAAACCATTTCCCGCATCTTCATTTTCATTCTCAATTGCACCTTCAGACTGATTTACTTTTTCTGCCTTTATATATTTCAGCGTTAAACCACGTAACTGTTCTTTGCATTCTTCCAAAGTCGCCCGCTTTCATCTTGTTACAAAACCCAAAATTTTCTGCCCTTGTCACGTTCTCTTCTGCTCTTACACATTTTTGCGATGGGTATAATCTTATTATTTTATTATTTGTCTCTAATCACAGGTAATTCACTATATGACAAGAACCGTTACAAATTCATCCAAGCTTTCTGGTTGCTTTTCATGTGACTAACAAATTTGCACTCTGATTGAAATTGATGATTATGTACTCAATGGACAAAGAAATAGAAAAAGTCATTTGATACATAAAAATCTCTGCTTCCTATTGGTTATAGGTAATATATAACTAAACGTAAGAGAGTATGTGACAGATGAATGTGGCAGAAGGGGTCTCATTTTCTATTTGATAGCTCTGTGACCAAACAAAACTGGGAGCTATAAAAATTATGATTTGTCTGAGCAACTTATAGGAAGTACTTTACGTTAAATTTTGCACATATCCAAGGGGTGATAATAAAATAAAGAAGAGAACAAACCTTGAGAAAATGTGTCACACCCATCACACTAGGGGAAATTCAGGATTTTTAAAAATATTCCCTTACAGAATTAAGAACTTAAAACTTATAGAATATTAAAATATGGATTATTATCTAAGATTTTATGCTATATTAATTGCTTTAATATAAACAAAAAGTAGTTTAATAAAATTTTGAACATAAGACATAACCCTTGCGTCATGTGCAGAAAAGGATACCCAGGTGGATAGGATGAAAAAAATGTTTTCAAAAGTGTGCATATTTTGTAAAAGATACATTACAAGAGTTAGTGCACTTACATTAGATTGTTTAATATAGTTTAATGTAGTATAATTACATTTTGTTAAACAATAGTCCACTAATTATACATGCTATTTTTAAACTAATTTCTAAGATAGCTAATACTTCATTGTTCAAGCCTAGGTAGCATACCCATGACTGTACCAGCACCCTGGTGGATAGTAGCCTACTCAAACAAACATACATCAGTCTTGTCAGGAAAAGATGCCTACTTGATACCATTGTTCACCATTGCTATATTTATCTCAACCATGCTCAGCTTAACCAGAAATGCTCAGTGTCCAGCATGCAAAATAATTGAAAAATTAAGTCCATGCCTTGAGCGAGGCTGGGAGCAGTAATTTTGCTAGGCTAAAACAATTCCACCTTTATAGTGGTCTTGCACAAGGCCGTGACCTAGTTCGGCGTACAGTAGAGCCACCTCAGACTTCAAATTACTGATTTGTTTTTAACATATTAACTTCCAGTGCAGTCCGTATATTTATCGTATTGAGTGATTTTGTGTTTTTGTCTGTTATAGCATTCAGTGTAAAGAAATGGTCAAAAATGGATGAAATAATTAATTTTTCTGCACAAAATACATAGGATATCCCAACAGTAGTTAATAAGTTTAGCTGCAATACTGATAGCAGTACCAGATTAATGCATAGGCCACCTAGGCACAGGCCTAGGGCCCCACTAGCCACTGAAGTAAAAGCAATTATGGTTCATAAAACTTGCGAAATAGAGGAAAGATCGAATTATCATCATTATTATTATTCCCAAATATTACCTGGGCCTAGGGCCCACTAAATCTGGCCCTGATTGACAATACATTTGTTCAGATTTTTTTCTGTATGACTCGTATGTTATTAGAGAATAATGAACAAAATTCATGTATTTACAAGTAATTTGTTGCATAGATAATTTAGATAAATGTGTTTATAAAGTGAAATTTACCAGGGGGAAAAGTGTTGGGACTTTCAGTTTCAGGAGTCACTGTTGATTTGTAGTTACTGCCATTAACCTTGAACACCCTATTCATCATAAAAAATACATTATAGAATCATTCAGTAAAGAAAGCAAGAGAAAAAACTTAAATATATGCACATCACTTTAAAAATACAGCACACATATACAAATGTATTTTTCATACAATTTTTTTTTTGTTTTTTTAAATTTTAAATTTCCTCAATAAAGATCTAATGTTATAATTCTTTATTAAAAAAAAGTATCATAACTTTTCAGAAACCAATTTTCTATTGCCATAGTTACGGATGAAAAGAATAATTATCTATCTAAGTAAGTAATAACGTTTTTATCAAATTTGGGTTGAGAGAACCTCAGCTGAAAATTACAAGGAAACAGCACTCCATAGTTTTGGTTGAAACTGACTAAAATAATCATTAATTCTCAACCTCTTGTTCATGTGATCTTTGTTAAAAATTACTAAAATAATGATATCTTTGTCTAAGGAGTCAACATTTCTCAGTCAAGAATTAGTAAAAATATGTACACATGCATACATACATATATTTAAATGAACAAAACAAGCCCAAACAACAACAAATTAAATTAAAGACGCTGCACAAATTAAAAGGGTCTCCAGGGTACAGGCTATAATGTGGGATATAAAACGTGTCCTGGGTTTTGGAGGTAATTGTGGAAGTAGGATCCACATTGCAGTGGGGATACGCTGTCTATCAGTTTTAACCTCCATTCACCAGTCTCACATAAAAAAAAATTCATAAAAAATCAAATAAAATCATATAAGAAATACAAGTTAGGAGAGAGAGAGATTGTATTTATTTTGGTGACTTTATTTACTGATATTGACTCATTTCTTCCTTCCTTCACATAAAATATATCAAGTTAATTTACAGTGGATAAAAATGATTTTGAAGCAGTTTCTTTAGGAGAGAAAATGACAAAAATGAACAGACTTACCCAACTACTCCAAAGGATTTACAGGAACAAATAGTTATTCCAGGGATAGTTGTATTAGTCATACAGTTTTGGCTATCCCAGTGATCAACTTCCCACATGAAACACTAGGAATTGCAAGGTAAATACTAATTGCTTCTAATATACTTAAAAAAAGGTAATAAAATGTGACATACACACAAAGAAAATGGAAAAGACTCAGTTTTTTGTTTACCAAAACTTTAAATGGAACTTACATATTAACCAAAAAAAAAGCAGCTTCAGCTTCAGATAAATTAAACTAGTTAAACACTTGTTAAGGTAGAATTTTGAAAAGCTAAGGAAACTATATGGACGGTGTTTACACTGACCTATGAAGTAGGAATTAAATTCTAAGTTGTGAAGAAGTGTAAACTGAGACCAGACAATGTTCAAACTTGTGATTCTTCTTTGCCTACAGACTTGAATACTACAATCTTAGTTTCACTTTAATGATTATTAAGACAACATTTTGTCAGGACCTTCAGCTATGCTAGTTGGCTTGAAAAACTCAAAATCTTTGTCATTTTGTATTTGTTGAATGTGCCAATTTCTAAGTTTTAATTACAGAAATTTTAAAGGTGATATTCTAGATGCAGCAGCTTAGTTAACTAAATTATATGCCAAGTAAGTAGAAACATAGGTCCTAATCTTGTTTAATTTCAGTTTCTAACTGTTCAGAAGAATCTGAAAAATTTTTATAGCATTATTTAAGCCCCCCCAGTGGCACAGCAATATGTCTGTAGACTTACAATGCTAGAAACCAGGTTTCAATACCCATGATTGGCAGAGCACAGATAGCCCATTGTGTAGCTTTGTGTTTAACTACAAACAGCATTATCTAAACTTTGCATGTTAAACAATATCTAATGCCAAGTTTTAGAAAACAACTAAACTAGGAAAATAATAAATTGACTTAAACTGAGCTTCTAGCTTTACATGTAATATTTTAATTATAATAATAGTCGTTTCAGAAAATAAATGAGGATTGTGTTTTTTTTAATGTAAATTAGGACTTGTGACAACATATTATGTCTTTACAGCATCTACTGATTTATAGCATTTTAGTAAATTATAAGATATATAT
>NW_013667976.1:81284-86853 GCF_000517525.1 Limulus polyphemus | reverse complement strand
CCAATAATGCATAATTTCATTTGATAAACACGTTTAGATTGAATGGTAATTTATAATCAGTCACAAGAACGTCGAATCTGAATCACTTGAAAAAAACACGGGGGTGCTTAACTTTTTTCCAGGTGTATATATACACCATATTTGCCCAATTATTAGATGATGTTTTTTGATTAATAATTAGGCTGTAAAATTCATAGTCGCCTTATAATCGCAGCCAACCACAGGCCCCTTCCCCCTGCTCTAGCCTGTCTCATTCTTGAATGTCCAGATGCTTGCTCAAGGTCATTGCTAATTTTTGCAAATAATCCACCTGCAGGCTGTTCAGTTTTCATACTAATTTTGCAAACCTACAAAAAAGGACGTTATGACACTCAATTTTTTTCTTTCCAATGATTTCTGAAAATAGGGGTCACTATATATTTGAGATCGCTCTATAATCAAGCCAGTACGCTATATGAAATAGCAAAACAAGAATATTTTGTAGTATCACAAATTCAAAAAGACAATAATTAAAACCTAGGCAACATGCTGGTGGCTATATGTACATTTTTGTAGCAAAATAACACCAATAATGTAGTGACAAATCATAATTTAAAACTGTAATTTGCAAAATATATCTAGTAGCTTTGTTTGAAGCTAATTTGCACAAAACACTTAAAATACCATGTCATTTATAAATTTAATTTTAATCATTATATAGAAGTTTTTTTCACACATGCAAACTTACAGATATCTATATATATAATACTTACCTCTTTTCTCCAAGTTGTACCATGAAACTCGTCTGTTTCAAGAACAGTGGAACTATAGGACTCATTTAATATGGGACTTACCCCCAGACTCTGTAAAGTCATTGGTTATATTAATACAAAGTAGTTAATACATAGATTTCAAATGCAAATAATCTCTGTTTCAAGAAATTTAACTGACCACTGAAAACTTAATTTTAACCTTAGTTATATCACTGGTTAAAACTGTCACAGTAAATAAATATATTAATATCATGTACATCAAATTCATTATTAGAGAATCTACAGTAATTCAATTAACAAACCAACTAAAATCTTACTTTCTGTAAAGAAAAGGTCATTGATTACTTTTTTACATATTTAGAATCAACTCGTATACTAACAATATCTCAAAAATAGAAAAATACTAACATGCATGTAAAAATGTCTTCAGATATCACAAATTTCGATGTATTTTAACCATATAATTGTAAAACTGATTACCAATTGAATAACAGTTGGGAGTAATGGATGTCCACCAAATATAATGGTGACAGCATCTTTTTGTTTCTCAGGTCTGATAGGAGTAACAGAGTCTGAACTAAACAAATGAATTTCCACAATGTCATAGACCTTTTCAGGATTATTCAACAATCCAGTCTGAGGACTCCAGAAGTCTGTTGTGTACAGTGAAATACCAATACATGCTGTATGACAAGGCAGTCCATCAGCACATGTCTTTATTGCCAGTCGATTTAACAGGGTTGAGCTAAAAAGTACCTAATAATGAATTTAAAAAATTTATCTTGAAGCATTCAACTTTGATTATGACAGTCTTACACATGTGAAGTCTGATAAAGTCTTTGGTGACGGTGAAAAAATGTTCTAATTTCGGTACAACAGTGGATATAAAATGTAACTTTCTTCCCTTTATATGAACATTTTCAAAGATACATTTTTAAATAATCAACTTTTTTATTTAGGAGCTAGGTAAGCATACTTTTGGAAGAAGGTGCCTCATACAAACAAATTCTTTTGCCCGTGAAAAGATATCATGTACTTAAAATTTTTAAAAATATATATAACTAAAAAGAGAATTAAAAGAAAAATACTACACATAAAACACTGAATACAATTGTGTACCCTTGTATAATGCATCAGATGATGCCATATTAACAATGTTGTGATATGTGTTGTATCCTTGTATAATGCATCAGATGATGCTATATTAACAACATTGTGATATGTGTTGTATCCTTGTATAATGCACCAGATGATGCACAACATTGTTAATATGGCATCATCTGATGCATTATACAAGGGTACACAACACAACATTGTTAATATGGCATCATCTGATGCATTATACAAGGATACACAACACAACATTGTTAATATGGCATCATCTGATGCATTATACAAGGGTACACAACACAACATTGTTAATATGGCATCATCTGATGCATTATACAAGGATACACAACATTGTTAATATGGCATCATCTGATGCATTATACAAGGGTACAATACTGTTAACATGTATTCATATAGTATATTATACAAGGATATAAAATATTTATATAAACCTGCTAGTGATTTCATAAACATAACCTTGACCCTAAAACAAATAGAAGTCTACCCCTTTCATTTTGTTTGTTGAAGGCTTTGTTTTATTACAGTAACATCCTTGATATTACATTTATTCATGTGTTGTACCCTTGTGTAATATACCCTATGATGCCATGTTAATAATGGTTGTACCCTTGTGTAATATACCCTATGATGCCATGTTAATAATGGTTGTGTCATGTTCTGTACCCCTGTGTAATTTACCTTATTATGCCACATTAATAAAAGTTTGTCATGTGTTGGACCCTTGCATGATGTACCCTATGATGCTACATTAACAATGGTTGTGTCATGTGGTCATATGTTATACCCTATGATGCCATGTTACCAATGGTTGTGTCATGTGCTGTATCCTTTTGTAATGTATCCTATGATGTCATGTTAACAATGATTGTGTAATGTGTTGTACCCTTGTGTAATGTATCCTATGATGCCATATTAATAATGATTGTATCTTTCTTTTAATATTGTTACAATAATTTAGTTTATTGTATTTTATATTTAGTCTACTGGGGAGATGACATTTAAAATTGGATCAGGAACTAAAATCAATTTCAAGTAAGTTATTTTCAGTTGTGCATCAGGGTATTTAAGGTCAATCCAATTTTTTGATCAAGTTAAATATAATGTTCATAACAAATTAAGATGTAATGAGTATATGAAGCTAATGTTAGTTTCACACAAACTATCTATTAAACATTTTAAATGATTAAGTAAAAGTTTGTTTTCATATGGAATGGAAAAATCAATTAAGAAACTTATTTTCAGAATGAAAATGTAATTGTAATTACTTCATAAATTCCTTTTTTTAATTTAATTTGCTATTGCTACTTACTCCTACTTTCGCATCACTAGAAATAAAGTGAGTGAAGACAGCCGAGTAAAAGTCTTCCTTAATGAGAGAGACAGGCTTATAAACCAGAAGAGAAATTTTTGATGAGAGAGCTTTTGTATCTAAATACAGTCCTTCCTTAAGATGGTAACAGAGACTTCTGGTTAAAAAATTCACATTGTCAAAAATTTTCTTTGTCTCTGTGAGTTGCATATAGAACATCAATTGAAGATCAATCTCTTTATCAATGGCTTGAAGTAATGTTTCAGCCTATTTCAGAAAAAGTACAATGTATCAGTCTGAAATAATTTAAAAAATGAAAATATATTATGATTTCTCTGTTTGACACTGCCACACGAGCCAGCTCAGCATCCTTTAGTACAGAGCCTAGGAGGATCATTATGGAAACCAGTGACTTAGGGTTATTTTGATGGATCTCAATCAATGAAGCTCAGCACAACTTCCAAATAAAAACAAACTAAATATTAATGAAAATATGATATGATGAAATCTATATGGATTATACTATGAAGGAACCATACTGGACATTATACCATCCTCCTTATATTCACTCTTCATTGCAGAAATGGCATTTTTAATTTGAGAATTGCTAGGGAAATCATCTTATAATCCGTCATACATCTTCTTCAACTTCAACACTGCATCTTTGGGTTTTACTGTGCTGTTAGTTTCGCACAATATTGAAACTAATTATTTCTTATACATGATTCCAATCCTCATTTTTGAAGATAAAAATACTATTGTGCCCATTGTTTTATGTTTCACTGTCAATGCAGTAATTAATCAACAAATGTCTGATTCAGTTGGTATGTCAAATCAATTGGGATATCTTCAAATAAATTCTTCCCTCATCTGACCTGGACACAGGGTTTAGCTTAATTGCTACACTTAAGCCCTCACATTCACAGCCCACTTTTATAACAATTCAAGCATGTAGCATTACTACATTGTTTTACTTTACATTTACAAGTTAATTTATCCATATTGGCTCTCATGGTCTTGGGTCAGGTCACAGGTCCAGTCACATGTCTAATCCAGTGACCTAGACCTCAAAAATAATGCCAAACATCTTCTTTTGGTCTAATCAAAACAATACAAATCTTTCCAGAATGACTCATTTTTTTCAAACCACATATAATGCTGGGCTGGCTCATGTGGCAGATGTTTAAAAGAAGACATCCAAAGATCATGTTTACTAAAACATATTATACATAATTAATGTTAAAATATTTGTAGAAAAAAGACACATATCACTACTGAACTTCTAGATAAATTCAATTTTCTTCACTTGCAATTTATTGTGCGTATACTCTAAAATCAAAAGACAGCCACTGTATATTTATAAAACACAACATAAGACTTAAAGTTTATTTTCTAGTTTTATGAATGAAGAAAATCACAAAGGAAGACCAGTTAGATCAAAATAAAAGTCAATATTATCAGAGTTAGTACTCAAGAAGTATCTCATTGGACTATATTGAAAAAAACTGTATTTTTTATACCAATTTCAGGCCAGTGATGTCAACAGAAACAAAATGGCAGTTATTTAGATTTTGTCTGGAGATGTTGCTGTTGTGTAGAAAAAAATATTTTTCTATACTAAAATAAGATGATTATAACAGGTCATTTAGCAAGGTCGACCACTCTAACTAAACAAGAATTTTATGTGGAACTTTAATCTGCATGAACTTCTCTTACAGTTTCTGTTGACCTCATCAACATGAAATTGGTATTGTTACGTCTTCGTTTGTTAATTGATTTTCCGTAACTTCGTTCTGACGAAACTTTAGCGACACAAGTCCTTACTTAATAAAACTGGTTTATTCTTTCCGATTACAACTTTACGATACACTTATTTTCAACAGTCGCTCTATAACAAACACTATATCAACGAACATCAACAATACTTCTGACTGCAGTTCAATTACTCACTACCTACACACACATTCATATCCCGTCACGTTGTCACCCTCTTTTATATACCAGACTACCCTATATCTAGTAAATGCTAGAGCATTTGCCAAGGTACAGGATAGTTCTAGAAACGTGGTGTGACACAAGTCATGTGACTTCGCTGACGCAATACTGCCCCCCTTAATATTGTTCGTCCTGAACAATAATCACATACAATAAACCAATAACAATTAACAATAACTTAATTAAATGTACAGAATTACAAACACAAAATTACAATTCAACAAAGTCTCTTAATTTTATGGGACGTATCTTCTTCCGTACTGGTCTCCGTCTCGTTGGCTTCTGCTTCATGTGGGGTTCATCTGCTTCATCAAGATCTTCACCGTTTCCCTTCTCAAAACTGAGTAGAGTTTCTTCTTCGATGGTGGCTTCTTCATGTGGC
>NW_013667976.1:72519-80370 GCF_000517525.1 Limulus polyphemus | reverse complement strand
GGACCACTCCTTGTACTGACATTCATATCTGGAATGTGACTTCTAACGGGACTGAATAAGTCTGCATTAGGGATTAACTGCGGGCTCTGTATGGGGCTTGACACTGTCTGGGGCTGATTAAGTCAATGGTCAATGTATCCTCCTTGTGTAAAAGACAAAAAGTCGTCCTTTAACGTATCTAATTCGCTTTTAAATTTACTAATGTTTTCCATTTGTACTTCTTGCCACTGTTGTTGACTTTCCTGTAGTTGCTGCTGACTTTCCTGCAACTGTCGGAGACTTTCTTCCTGTTTCCGTTCTTGTTCCAGTTGCCACTGCTGTAATTTTTCTTCTTGTTTATTTTCTTTGTCCTCTAACAACTGCTGTAATTTCTCTTCTTGTTTATTTTTCTCTCCTACAACCACTGCTGTAGTCTCTCTTGTTTACTTTGCTGTTCGAGCTGCCATTGTTGTAGGTTTTCTTGTAACTGCTGTTGTCTTGCTGCCACCAAATCTGCTAAACTGTAGTTTGATTTGCCGCTTCTCATTTCCATCTTCTCTTTTTCTTCTTCTTTTTTTTTTATCCCACTCTTGACAACAATTTGTTACGTCTCCGTTTGTTAATTGATTTTCCGTAACTTCGTTCCGACGAAACTTTAGCGACACCAGTCCTTACTTAATAAAACTGGTTTATTCTTTCCGAATACAACTTTACGATACACTTATTTTCAACAGTCGCTCTATAACAAACGCTATATCAACGAACATCAACAATACTTCTGACTGCAGTTCAATTACTCACTACCTACACACACACATTCTTATCCCATCACGTTGTCACCCTCTTTTATATACCAGACTACCCTATATCTAGTAAATGCTAGAGCATTCGCCAAGGTACAGGATAGTTCTAGATACGTGGCGTGACACAAGTCATGTGACTTCATTGACGCAACAGTATTAAAAAGTTAATTTTTTTCTATATATTTTACTGAGATACTACTTCAATACTAACTCTGATAATGACTAAATTGGTATTAGAAAATCCATTATTTTTCTATTCATTTTACTGAGATACTACTTCAATACTAACTCTGATAATGACTAAATTGGTATTAGAAAATCCATTCTTTTTCTATACCTTTCACTGAGATACTACTTCAATACTAACTCTGATAATGACTAAATTGGTATTAGAAAATCCATTCTTTTTTCTATACATTTTACTGAGATACTATTTTAATATTAACTCTGATAATGACTAAATTGGTATTAGAAAATCCATTATTTTTCTATATATTTTACTGAGATACTACTTCAATACTAACTCTGATAATGACTAAATTGGTATTAGAAAATCCATTCTTTTTCTACACATTTTACTGAGATACTACTTCTGATAATGACTTAAGGTTACTGATTTTGCCAGTCCTCCTTTTATAAGTTTTTCTATATATATCTTTACAAATTGATCTATTAAAGATTAATTACATAGTACAATAAATTGTACAGTTGTTCAAAGAATACATATTATGACATATTCTATGATAAGAAAATTTGCTCTTCTTAAGATAGCTATTATATATAAATACTGTTCAAACTAAGTGTATAAATGCTAACATTTACTAAAAAAGCCATATGATACAATCTAATACTTTAAAATTCTGGTTTCAACTAGATATCCAGTTCAGTTCTAATATGACAAAGATCATATTTACCATCCAAGGACTGAAATATTTCGAGAATGAAGTACCCAAGTTTCTATGACTCACTGATGTGGATAATAATGCTGAATTTGCCACTTGCACTTTACTCTGGTCATAAGTGGAAGCTACATGGTTAAATAAATTGTTTATTTAAAATATTTAACAAGTTGACCAGTGCATGATATTTGTTATTCATTATGAGCAAATATGTGTAAGAAAGTTAAACTTTATTAAGGCATATAAAAAGTCATACCTAACTGTTATTATTCAATGAAAAATATTAAAAGTGATATTCAATTAGTCTTATCATGAACAAATATTATTCTTTAACGCTAGGTTTGGAAGAAAATTTTAGTTTTGAATCAGTGTATCTCCTTATTACAAGAGAAGCCTGAAATCAAAAGAAGTAGTGGTATTGTTAAGAGATTTGTAACTTTTAGATCGATCTATTCATTAAGTAGTACTGTGAAACTTATGTCTTGGTTGTGTGACACTGTTAGACAGATGTGTTGGTTGTATGGAACTGTGTGATTGATATTTTAGTCATGTGACACTGTTAGATGTGTTAGTCGTATGGCACTGTGTGATTGGTGTTTCAGTCACGTGACACTGTTAGATAGATGTGTTAGTCGTATGGAACTGTGTGATTGATGTTTATTTGTGTGGCACTGTTAGACAGACGTGTTAGTTGTATGGCATTATGTTATTGATGGTTTACTTGTTGCTATGAGGCTGATGCAGTGGTTATATGGTAATGTGTGATAAATGTTTTAGTTATATTAAACTGCAACACTCGTGTTAGTTATATGCTATTATGGTATCTACTTTGGTTGTGTGGTCAACTAGAATAATGTCATCTGTATCAGTACTGTTGGTAAATCAATCTAACAAAATAATTCCTTGTATCAATTGTGATTGCTGCAGTTGAATACCAAAGCTATTTGTATCAGTCCTGTTGGTTGTGAGGTGCAATAAGCTAACTCCCTGTATCAGTCATTGTGGTTACATTGTTAAGTATAAAAACATTTTTCTTTGCTGCCTAATACTCTTGCTCTCAAAAACTTATGTTTACACTAAGAGTAATTACTTAAATTGTTGTTTTAATTGGATGCAATTCTCCAGTCACAGTGGTTGACATCTTATACTTGTTTACAACAGTTTAACCCTCATCAGCACACCTTTGAAAAGTTATGTTGTGGTACACCTGGGGTCCAACTGGGCCCCAGCATAAAATTATCATTATAGTAAGCTCTAGATTAAATTCCAAAAACCAATTGCATTACAACTTTTATTAGGGTTTGCATGCAATGTAAACAACATAAAAATATATGTATTCTAGAGGAAGTATGTTGACAAATCAAGAAATTAAAAAAATACATTGTTTCTCAGTATATAAATAAATAGTATTAAACCATTCTTTATAAAAACAGTGTATCAAAAATGCCAGTTTTCTTACAATCCTATATTCAAGTCATTATCCACCAATATATGATGAGATTATACCAATACTGCAAAATTCAATTCAAAGAAAACTGAAAGTATACATTGTGTGTCACCTTGGGTCCAACCAGACCCCAACACAAATGTATCCGTATAGTAGGCTATGGATTGAAAATCCAATAAGCAGGTTATCTACAACAATTATCAAGCAATGTTTCTATAAAATAGGGCATTATAGCAGTGATCACAGATAACACTTGTTGAGAAATGAGAGGAGCATAAATGCTTATCACAATGATGTTATAAACAAACAGATATGATGATACTGTACTACTTTGATGGATTATCTTGTATAACAACCTATATATTGAAATAAACGTTTAGAAATTTGTTTTTTATGGTATAGAGCGAACTGGTCAATGATAGTATGGTGTCCTTTTGGACCTCAGATAAATATTAGATTTCAGCTATGTACTCCATCTGCTTGTTTCATAAATATTGATCCAGGGTTTCTGCTTGACAATTACATGATTTGATATAAATTTTTAATGATTATGTAAAAATATATAAAACCAAAAAAGTTGAGTCCATATGGACCTCAGATGTGCTGATGAGGGTTAAGCTGAGAAGGTAATAAGGAATTAAGTTTGAAAAAAAGCATATTTTACATGAAAGACTGCTGATAATCTTCCAGTTTAAATTTGAACAGTCACACCTCTAATGTGAAAACAAAATTTTATTCCTATTCTTTCATTTCAGAACTCTCAACAAATAGGTTCTTTAAGATAACTAAATTAAAAAAAACTTCAAAAGATAACCATTTCTTTCCATGTATAATTTTTCACTTGCTAAACAATACATCCACATTGTATTTAATTTCAAGATTTATCATGGCAATTGAGAGTATTCAAGAGACAAACAACTCACATTTTTTATTATTTCCCACTCTTTGCTTAGGATTTCGCTGGATTTTAGTTGATGAAATGGCACGGAAAATTTCATCTTTCAGTAATGTTATGGCTAATTTTCCTTCTATGCTCAAGATATTCCAATGGTTATCTGACATCATAACATGAAGTAAACGGACAGCTTCTGGTGTTTGATTAGTAGCATTGATTAACCTGTATAAGAATTAAACAGAGTTCAGGTAATACAAAAGACAATACCTTGTTTAATAACTTTAGTAAACAATTATTATCACCCAGTCACATACACAAGTGTTTATTCAATAATAAACATTTATAATTCAAGGAGAATGACTGCTATATGGGAACATCTCCAGTTAGTTCATTCCAATCACAATTATACAACAGACTTAACAAATAAAAGCTCATTCAACATTTACTTATGCATTACTTTGTTTTAATGCTATATCATATCTCTACAAAACTAAAGTTATTCCTTTAAATATTTGTATAAATTATTTGATGTGAAATTGCACTAAATATGCAATTTAATGTTAACCAAACTTTCTCATTTACAAAACCCATGTTGTTTTCATGGATACCTTAATCTAATGAGTTTAGGATATGAAATTATACATTCTGCTATAAAAAAATGAGAAACATAATTATTTTACTTCTGAGGTACCAGTTTCCTATGTTTACTTATTCAAAATTTAACTATTTCTGTTGGATGATTTTATCTTAACATGTGATATCAAAAGAGGTAACTGACAAATTTTGATCTGATTAATCATATGTAAATTATATATAATAACTATATATAATTATAATATAATAACATAATTATATATAATAACTTTTGTTTTTAAGTATCACTATACCCTAAGTGAGAAATAACACAGAATTACTTTAACCACTGAGTTATTGCTTTCTCTCAAACCTTCAGAAACAGATATCATATCCTTACTCTACAAGATCACACTCCAACACACACTGACTTCTAGATCATTCAACTGTTGTCTTTCACAGCTTAAAAACCATATTATATCCTTACTGTACAAGATCACACTCCAACACACACTAACCTTTAGATCATTCAACTGTTGTCTTTCACAGCTTAAAAACCATATTATATCCTTACTGTACAAGATCACACTCCAACACACACTGACTTTTAGATCACTCAGTTGTTATCTCTCACAGCTTAAACAAAATACACCAACACACATGACTGAAGAAAACAATATCATTCCACACAAAGCATGATAAGGAAGTACCAACATATTCCTGACTGAACAGCATAACACCTAATAAACAAGCATTAACATACACATGATTAGATAATGCTATCACAAAAATCATGATAAGGAAGTACTAATATACCCCTGACTGAACAGCAGAACACCCCTCCAAACAATAATTTCTATAGCACTCTTAGCTTTCTGATAAACTTCGGAGTTTTCATTTGAAGACAGCAGAACAGCCCAACTGTTGAGAAAGGTTCTTCGAATATCTCCTTTAGAACAGAAAAAAAAATTCATAATTTATTCAAGGAGCCACAAAAGAAGTATAATCAATCTTCTAATATTTGTTTCATATACCAATAAATGCTTTGAAATATCATGTGTATTTTTACCTAAGAACAAAATAACTTAGGATTCTTTCAAGTTTGAAATTAGAATACATGGTAACTAAAAATAATATATATATATATATATATATTGGAATTTCTGAGATATTTTGCCAGTTTGTTTTGCATGTTTAATCAAAGTTACATAAGAGCTATCTGCATTAGCCTAACCTGTTTTGAGCTGATAGAGTAGAGCCCAACATTTGTGCTACTCTTAACTAAATAGTGGGTTCTGGCCATCACTCTTATACCACATCCATCGCTCCAAAGTGCAGAGAATGATTTTGTAGCAATGGGATGAGAACCATGGATCCTCAGATTCATGGTTCAGCATTTTTGGCCCGTCTTGTCAGCTAGAAGTTACATGAATGCTATGAAGCTGTTTTTCAAAGTGCAACAGACAGATTATTTACAGTTAGTCTATACTTTTTTTCTATCCTACTCATCATTTGCAGGAACACATGCTAAATCCTTTGTAGTTCACACACAACAATCTTACCAGAAAAAATTTGTTTTTTTAGTGGAAATTACAAACTTTACCTTTAATTAATTATACACACTAAGATATAGTTGAAAAATGCATTTTTAATTGATTGGGTTACACTTAACATTTGATTTGTAATGGGAAAATTTCGAAGTGAGAAAACTTAACAGGTGTTAAACAACCATTTAAGATTAAACTAAACAATCTAAAAGATATGAGGTGTTTCTAATAGTTTATCAAACAAACTTATCTCTTTTCTCGCATAACTGTATTGATGACAAACAGATATATTCACAAGTTAGAAAACATTTTAATCCTACATTTTATTTCTGAGACAGAGTCATTAAACTTGTATTTATGTTACTCTGTTAAATATCTGCTTTGTTTCTTTATGAATATACTCAAGAATATACATGTAATTATTGTAAACAAACTGAACATTGTACTGTTGATCTGAAGCACAAGAAGAGACATCTAGAAATGTCCCTTTGCTGTTTAGCATGAGTTAAATGGCTAGGTCACATAATCCAAGGTTCAAGAATAGTTATCTCTAGCTTAGAACTGGAGACCAGAGTGAAAGCAACCACGCAGCAGAATCCACTGCCTACATGGCTATACTCTTTATCAGAATCCATTGCCTAGATGTCTATACTCTTTATCAGAATCCACTGCCTACATGGTTATACTCTTTATCAGAATCCACTGCCTAGGTGTCTATACTCTTTATCAGAATCCACTGCCTACATGGTTATACTCTTTATCAGAATCCACTGCCTATATGGCTATACTGTTTATCAGAATTCACTGCCTACATGGCTATACTCTTTATCAGAATCCACTGCCTACGTGGCTATACTCTTTATCAGAATCCACTGCCTACGTGGCTATACTCTTTATCAGAATCCACTGCCTACGTGGCTATACTCTTTATCAGAATCCACTGCCTACGTGGCTATACTCTTTATCAGAATCCACTGCCTATAAGGTTATACTCTTTATTAGACTAACTGTCACAGTAATAAGTCCCCTCAACCAAAAGAACAGAATGTCTTTAGCAGTATGTCACAGTTCAAACCTGGGACCTCCCAAGTCATGGACCAACACAGTAACCATTAGGTCATACCAACCCATTTCCTTGATCAGTTATTAAACTTGCACTCATTCTTTTACACTATTCTGTTAAATGTCTAGTTTGTTCATTACTAAATATACTGAAGCAAACAAGAACCGTATACATAATTAAGACAATTACAGTATACAATATATATAGATATATATATGTTGGTGTACTTTGGTGACAGATTTTCTTGTAGGCAGATTTTGTTAAACAAGATCGATGTCTGTAGGTTTACTTTCTTCTTAGAATTCTTCTCAAGAAGTCGATAAGCCGTTTTAACGTTGTTAGAACAACGGGTAAAAGTTGTAGATAGTGATGAGTTGCCCGACGCGTTTCGAATGCGTTTTGCATCCATTATCAAGGCTGAATGCTGTGTGAATTGTGATTACTGTTGGTGGATATTTATAGGTATGGGTAAGCAGGTGGTGGTATCTAGCTCGTGGAAGGCGTTAATTGGTGGAATGTTGTATTGTGGTTTGGGGGTTTCTCGCCAAGAAGTAGCAGTGTGTGTGCTGTTCCTGTCGATTGTTTGTTGATTATGGGAGTTTGCTGTAGGATTTTTATTGTCTTCGTGTATTTGAAGTAGTTGTG
>NW_013667976.1:55453-71550 GCF_000517525.1 Limulus polyphemus | reverse complement strand
TCATCCTACTTCCATGTGGATGTCAGTTCCCAGTAGCCAGGTTTTGGATTTAGAGTAGGACCAATCAACATAAGTCCTCACACATGTATTACAGATGTCTATATTCCTCGATCATTTCTACTCCATCATTGTAGTGGCTCACAATGGAGGTATTGAGAATTTTTATGGTTCTTTCCCTTCTGCTATACCTCGATGTTTCTTATTCTTAGGATGTTAATGTGCTTGGTGTGGTTCCATTCAATTTCAATTTTGAGGGAGATAGATAACATTATGTAGACATCTTTTCAATACTGGATGTCGTGTTCCTGGATCGATCTATCAATTTATCATATTCACATGTGCCCTGTTCATGAGTCAGGGGGTACTAGATTCCTTCCGGTCTCATGAACTTGAGGTGAAGATGGTATGATCCTCTTTCTTACCCCTGCCAGATGGCAGATTTTTGGATTGTAGTTGACTTGCCACTGGTATGATCCTCTTTCCTACCCCCACATGGATGTCAGTTTCTGGTGGCCTGGGTTTTGGATTGTAGTTGACTTGCCTGTGATATGATCCTTTTTCTTACCCCACCTAGATGTCAGTACCTGGTGGCTGGGTTTTGGATTGTAGTTGACTTACCGATGGTATGATCTTCATTCTACCCCCACATGGATGTCAGTACCCAGTGGCATGGGTTTTGAATGTAGTTGACTTGCTGTGTACGGCTCGTTGTGCCTTAGCCACTCTACACCTAGGGGCACATCCTTTTCATTTTATGCACTTTCTGGAGTTGAGTTTCATAAATATTGCATGGTTTGGAACACATTCTGGTCATAGTTCTCTCCCAGTTGGATATGCTCCTCTGTTTCCCGTCCATATATGCCACATCTTTTTACGATGGGCACAGAGTATATCTGATTCAGAAGTGGTGCAGTTCCCCACATCATATCTTAATATCTGACTCTCTCTCATCTTAGGGAGCAGATGCTTCTTTCTTTCTTTCCCTTGCACCAGTCCCTCTCCTTATTTAATGTGGGATTCTAGCTATTTATGTTAGAGGAGGTAATATACCATATCAGTAGCTATAATTTTCCTACACTGAAAATATATAAATGTATTTCTGAAAGGTACTTACCCCATATCACACTTCCCACCCTTCCTCCCCACTGAAAACTGATGCATCCATCTTCTGCCTAAACTTGAAGGGATAGTTTGGTAGAATTGAATAGAGGGAGTCACATGCATCATGAGAGTATGTTGTACTCTTATTGATGGAGGGTTGACACATGATGATTTGCATGAGAAACACTTTGAAATCAGTCAATTCCAATAGAGGAGAGATAGAAAACTTGTGGTATGCGTAAAAAATTTTCCATATATAGGGCAGCACTAAACAAGAATAACTATTTATGTGAGAGGAGGTAAGTAACTGTCAGACAATATAGTTTCAGTGCAGGAAAAATTATAACTTTTTGGAGTCTATATAAACTTGTCATAGAACAGGGAAACTCCCTGACATAAAATTGAGGACTTTGAGATATTGTGTTAATTTAGTAATGTTGTTTGATAGGTATTCTATAATATTACTATAAAACTGGAAAATGCATTATAACACATTGATAAAGAAATTACTCATTAGGCTTCATATGGAATGTTATAGGTAAGTGTAGCCATATGGTACCAGATACTTCTAAAGCCTGGCTTCCATGCATTAGTATTGCTAAGCAAAAAAGGGGAGAAAATATATATGTGTATATATATAACATATAAATATGAAAACACAAAGACAGAAAAATAATGTAGGTCTCATTCAGCAGTTTGAATACACCATCTATCAGATTTAACTACTTACAAACTTTATATGTGAATTAAACATTATAACTATAAAACGTAGGAGCAGACATAGATGCTCAGTCCACAATGTCTTACCTCAAAACTACCATTCACTACTTGCAGTTAGTTGTCAGAAGGTTGTTTCTTTTAATAAAAGCAAGAAAGGAGAGATGAGAAATATAAAATATAACTTATCTTCTGGAATAGGCATTCCTGCCTTCATAATAGTCACACACCTGTATTAACAATATAATAGCAGTAAATATTGAACTAGAGTAGATAAACATACATATAGATATATATATACGAACACACACATTTGCTGATGCATAATTTTATGCATTTGATGTTATTTCAGTGGCTCAATATCTTCAAAAGAAACTGGCAGAAAGTGAGAGTATTGCTGAATTCCCAGCTGAATGGGTTAGTGTATTTGATTAAATAATGTGTATTATTTGTGGAATGTACTTATACTTATATTTCAAAAAATAAGTTTAATACATACAAATATGTATATTTATGCTTAATATATTAATCTTTCTGCAGATTTAACTATCATTTTCTCATTTATGTAATGTGTTATTGTCTTAATAATCCTTTTATCTGTTTTAACTTGTTTTGGAATTGCTAGTTCCACAAGTACCTTAGGGTGTATATACAAGACTTCTTGAGAATCAATTGAATATATATAATTATAGTTTTCTTTTGGTACCATTTGTCTTTAATTGCTATAAATTCTCTCGATCAGCTGAATCCTGGTGTATCATACATCTTCAGTGTCTCAGTGGAAAACAAATTTGGCAAAAAAAGTCAATTGCAAAGACTGGAATTAACTCGCACACAGGAACCCAAACCTTTTGTTGGTATCTTAGGGCCTTGTGCAGTAGATCCGTCACAGCTTAATGTGTATGAAGCTGATGTTCAAGACTGTGGTACTTCAACACTTTTAAATAAGAGAATTGTGGTATGTTAACTGAATATAAAAATGAGTCTTTGTACATGAAAGAAATTCTAAAATGAGCTTTAATTTTCTTGCTTCATCTAGTTTCTTGAAATTTGATATTATCTGTGATTTACTTTAGATGGCTGCAAGTGAAGTAAGAGTCAGTATTGACCAATGTGTTTGTTTTTACTCTGATATAATCTATGTACTACATTATTAAAATGCATGGAGTTTTATGCATGGAAGAACTCTTCCTTGTTTTGAAATAAGTGAAGATTCATATCAAGTGTGTAAAATTCTATATGCAAATCTTATTGAACTTTTACAGCCATTGAACTTAATTTAAGGTTTTAATAATCTGTTGAAATAACGATATTGATTAAGTAAATTCTGAATTAAAGTGTTCAGAATTCATCAAATTACTGGAATTGATAAAAATATTGATTTAATATATTTAGATTGTAATGATTTCATGATTTATATAAAAAAGAACAAACCTCAAAAGAACAGTGATACATTTGTTCAGAATCTACTGATTTAATAGTTGAAAAATACTAAATTTGTGTATTTAAAATTCTTTCAAGTATGAATCGATATATACATTGCCTAGCTAGCTATAGTGATATAGAAAGTTTTAATGCTACAAAAGTATTGAAACAAGAAAGTCAAGACTATGAAAACTAAGTTTCTTGAATTTTTTTTACATTTTAAGTAACTCAGTTTATTTAGTTTTTACTTTCTTATTTCAATATTTTTTGTACCATTAAAATGCTTGTTTGTTTCCTTTTGATTAGCAATACCAAGTGTGAAGCATGTGTATACGTGATTCAATTTTTACTCATCAGGATCCCTACCCAACCTACCCTCAAATCTAATTATCTACCCAAAGTTGTGCATTGTACATTTCATATATACATATACACATTAGTATTCTTTTTGGCACAAGAAAGGAATTATTGGACCCCAGACATAGGAGTTCTGTGAAAGAAGTAGAGCAATAAGGTTCATAATTATTTTTGTATGCTTGTCTGGAAAAATCACTTATTTACTTAGATGAAAATTTATTCGAATACTGAAATTTTGATTCACTCCATAAACACATACCTAGCGATTTTAGCAGCTTTACAAGTACAGTGAGGTTTAGTTTTGTTTAGCTATTTATAATATTTAGATATTTTAAAGATGGTTTTAAATGGGGATTTTTATGGCTGCCGTTTTTGTTTCATGATGATCCCTACATTTAAGTACTACCATGCTTAATGATAAAACTGAAGATTTAGTGGGATCTACAACCCATATGTATATATTTATTAAATATTTTTGCTCCATTTATGTGCCAAAAACAATCACAGAAATTAAACAGATGTCTTTTATACGTAAAAGATAAAACTCTTGAAGTATTTATTAATTCATAATGTCAACAGTGAAGATATTAAAATAAATATTCTGAGCATTCTTACCTTTATTAATACTTTCTTGTATAGTTTGCACTATATGGTCAAGATCTTGGTGACTACTAGTACTTGCTGCTTGATTTAGCACAACCTCAGTACTTTCTCTGGCACAAAGAGCACCACCACTGCATGCAGCAAGAGAAATGAGGAGCCGATCACTTTTCTCCCCACTTCCTAGAGAAACAAAAGGAAAATAATTATTAAAAGAAGGGCTTATCTTGATTCTCAATAACTACTGATTTCTACATTCATATGTGTATAATCAGCATCACTGTTCAAAATCCAATGTATGGATTTGGAAGTAATTGTTATAACATATTTCATGTACTTACCACAGGGCAGATGAAGGTTTTTCAGGTCTAGCTGAACACCTGGAGTCAAGTAAATAGTAGTAGCACCAGATGAAAAGTGAAAGACAATAAAATATGAATCTGAAGTATAATATTTCTGATTCCAGATGACTTTTCCTTTTATATTAAATGGTGTTAACAAACAGTTCCCTTCAGAAGGTGTAACCTGAAATAATAAGCAATATTATTTGCTTTAATATGTAAAATAACAACTGCATGGACAAAATCTCCGTGTTATTTATCACCATGGATTATTACCCTGAAAAATGCAAACTTTCTAGTCCAAAACATTATGCTTTTTTGGTTACAGACTACATAACTGTAAAGTTTTCAACAAAAATAGTTTAGCTAATAATCTTACCAATCAAAAATAAAAAGCATTACCACAAAAATCACCTACCTCAAAAGACACTATTCTTGGTTTATTCACTGATCCTTTGAAGTGAATAGAGTGTGATGATAAAGATACATTTGTTGAAGGATACTCTACTAGCAATTCTATAGAAACGTTTAAATAAATATTACCGATGTATTCTGATGTAAGAGATATAGGTTTTGCTCTTGATAATCCCTTAAACATGAAAGTTTCTGAAGTTTCACTGTCTTCAGTTATTTGATATTTAGCATCTGAAAAGAAAATAAACAATTGTGAACTCACTGTATCACTAAATCTAATTGAGAAAGATTTGATTACACTGGGCAACAATAAAAATTTCTCTTCTACTAGAAGAAAATGCAACTGTTTCTAAGTAATTTGATGATGCTTTTAATTTTCAAGTTATGATAGATTTATTCAAAATATTCTTTTCTTTAATAACTTTATTCATCCATTGAAAATTGCATTTAAGAATATTCAAAAACAATACATAATAGTAATGAAGCAATTAAATATTTCTGATGAAATTTTTGCAATTGAATCAAGATAGTTAATAATAAAAAAGTTTAAGAATAAAGTTATAACAATTTTTCGAGTTTTAAGTGAACATGTACATGGAGAAAGGGCGTAAGTAAAGATGCCTGTATTACGAAATGAGGCTGAGAATAAGAAAGTTCAACTAGCTAGGTCAGTAGCATAGAAAGTTACATAAAGATATTGCCTAGCAACGAAGTAAGTGCAATAAGAAAGTTACGAAAAAGTCGTTATTAACAAGCAAAAGTGGTGCTTTGATGTGATATCTTTTACAAGACACTGGTGTATTAGAACAAGTAGAAAGGCAACCAGCTAACTCAATATAACAGTAACCAATCACTTGAGAGTTTTGATTATGGTTCTGGGTTAGCCCGGGAACTTGCACAGATCAACCAAGAAAGTGGTAGGACTACTTGCGAGTAGTTCTGGATACTGTTTGGAAGGTCAAGAGAATACCAAGAAAATATGGTTCAAAAACCCCTGTCTAAAACCAAAAAATCAGTTCTCCTCCAAGTTCTTGAAGTGTTATCAAGTACCCAAACTCTACTGTTCATGACCATGGCTATGAAAGTCCCAAACTTCTGCAAGTTTACCAGTCCAGCTCTGTTGTAAGTATAGATTTATGGTTTCTCTCTTAATCAGTTAATGTAAGTAATCTTAAAGGAATATTCATGTTTAACTAAGAGAAGTGTACCTATGTGTATTAATGGATAGTCTAAATTAATGGTATTTGAAAAGTGTATAACGATTAACAGACTTTTGATTTATATTGGATGTTATTTGGAAATGGTTAATAAATGTTATAATTTGATCAATGTTGGTCTGGGACTCTGATTCTTTATTCTAACCATAAATTACCTCGAGTTAGCGACTTGTGAGCTCCACTCGCCACTGCAAATCCTCCACTAAATAAAATTGGTGTGACTGGCAGTATAATTGAAACTCCAACAATTAAATCCATGAAGGCACTGCCCGTTGCAGTAATACCAGTTTCAAAAACAATGAGTATAATAATATTATATATTGAAAATACACAGAGGTTATGTTCAGAACTTTCATCATGGTATTTTTTGTCACAAAATATCTGCATGACTTGTTGCGGCTTTCATATATGTTTTCAGTTTCATGCTAGAAGAACCAACGGTAATCTCCCATCATAGCAGGATTCCAGTGTCCTTGATATTGCTTTTCCAATGTAGAAATATCTTGGTGGAAGCACTCACCATACTCATCACTCACTGCACCTAGATCATTTGAAAATAAGTCTACATGGGAGTGTAAGAAGTGCATATTTAGTGAAATCCTAGACCACATTTTTCTGTAGTTCTTGAGCATATCATCAATCATCACAGCATAATTTTCATTTCTGTGATTTCCTAAGAAATTTTTGACAACCAGTGTGAATTACAGGCAGCAAGCTCTTTCTGATTGAGTACTGTTTCAAAATCATCATCCATCAACACCTGCCAAATCTTTTGCCCAACAAAGACACCACCTTTCATTTTTGCTTCAATTTTTGGAAATTTGTCAGACAGATATCTGAAACCATTACCATATTTGTTCATTCCTTTTACAAAATTCTTCATGAGTCCCAATTTAATATGAAGTTGGGGCAGAAGCACATTTTGAAGATTCACTAAAGGTTGATATTTGATATTCTGTTTTCCTAGTATTTAATTTTCTCTCACTAGCCATTCCTTCTTTTTTAAATGATTTTTATCATCTCGGCTGTCCCAGAGACACAAAAAGCAACAATAATTGGTATACCCACTCTGAGGCCTTGCAGGATTGATATAACATTTAGATCACCAAATATATTCCACCTATGGTGATCATATTTGATGGTCTCAAGTATACTCTGTATGCTTTGATAAGTTTCTTTCAAGTTAACAGCATGAGCAACAGAAACTGATGACTTTGTGTTCCCATTGTGCAAAAGAACAGCTTTCAGACTAACTTTAGATGAGTTGATAAAAAGTTTCCATGGCGTGTAGTACCTAATTCTTCCATTAATGAATCAACAATTGTATGGAAACACAAAGTATCTTGTATGCTTTAGTGAAAAGCAAGACTTTGATGGCAACTTCCGTAATTTGATATTCTTGTTCCTGGAGCTAATAAATTCCATTGCTGTAAACAAGAGCCAAGAATTTCCCCATGCTGCCTTGATAGGGACAAGTCATGTCATCTTGTGTAATCAGATGAAGCAGTTTATACTGAGGTGCCACAGTAATAGAATTACTAGATGAAGATAATTCATTGTCTTCTTCACAGGATAACTTATCTGTTTCCCCATTCACTGGTGGATGTGACACTGGAAGACCATCTCCATGAGGTACTGGTCTCATTGCAGATGCAATATCTGGATATTTAATGTATTGTTTAGTTTTGCCTGAATATCCAGAAACATTAGTCAATTAGATTATCTTTGGGCTCACACCATATCATGGGAACTACAAATGGCATACTTGCTCACTTCTTATTCAGCCATTCTGTCAAGCCAGATGTGAAAACTGTATAATACATGTGTGGAATCCAATATTTTTCTTGGTTACCAATTTTACACCCAAAATAGTGGTAGTAGGCTACCTTTACTGTGTGTGTGTGATGTTTTTCCTTTGTGAAACTGTAATATATTTTCCACAAATGTAGCATAAACTGTTTGGTTGATTTTTGTGCACTTTCTGACTTTACATAAACTGGAGACAGCCAGCATTTCAAATGATTTTCTAAAAAATATAAAATTTATATTTACAGAACTAGAATTTGAAATATTTAAAAAAAAACAAAGTTTGCAGAATTTGATTATACCGTGGGTATGATGTGAGGAAGAAGATTAGACTTTGTTTTGACTGTGTGTGGAGCGATGTGAAGTGACCAACTGAGTGAGTGAAAAGCAACTGTGAGAAAGGCATCTGACTCTGACCCATTTATGCTCAGTCGAGGGATATAAGGGTTTCATGATTCCTGGGTGTAGCAGGTGAGCGTGGGAATGAAGCAAAAGTGGTGCAATTCACAACAATTATATTTGGAATTTTACCCCAACACAATACAATCAATGTTTGATGTTGTAAAGATGTATACTTTTTACTCATTAAACTGTCAAAGTAAACATAATTTCACAGCATAAATCTATTGTATTGAGTTGATTGCATAGTATTTCCCATAGTGCTGATAAAATATTGAGATATTGATATAACTCAAAATCTAGAGGTGATGACAAATTCTGACTATATTTTTTTTAAATCAGCACCATCAAATTACCCTGAATCACTTGAGTTTTCTCCAGGAGGAATTTGTTTGTTGTGTTGTCCAGTGTTGTTTAAGTAGTGAGTTAAGTACATTTACCAGTTTATAAAAAATTTGAGAAATATATATGAGAAATGTGTGGTTGTAAGTATAATATTGGCACACTTAATTCACTAATTCTTTATTTGAGTATTGTAATACTTTATTAAGCTTACAGCTTAAATTTATTGTAACAAAGAAACAAAAGCAACTGAAGTATTAATTGAGGTAAATTGAATAAAGCCCACAATAGTTATAATAACAATAATTTTCAATGAATAAAATCAAATTTCAATTATAATATAGTGTTCATACCTCAGTATTTAATAGAGCTACTACTTGCATTGTAGTCCAGCAAAAAGTACAACTAAATTATGAAAAGAAAGCAAAATACTTATATATAGATATAGTGTGTAAGTAAAGATGTCTCACACTTACCATTATGAAATGTCCATCGAACTAATGCATTCTGCTTTGAATCCAAATATGCTGGGATTTCTAAGTACTTTCCAGTATCAGGTGTAACATTCAACTGATTAACTGTCCTTGGTATGGTAACAATTGGTATATCGGGCCAACTGCTAATAATGACTGCTGTGGTGGATCTTGCAATTCTTTTTTTCTTTAATACAGATAATGTGAAGGAGTATCTAAGGAAGAAAAATAAAAATTCCAATTAAAAATTTATTCTTATACTGAAGCAGCTACATAATATAATTTAAAGTTTTCTTTTAATCAAATATAAGAAAGAGGGATAGATAACATATAGACAATTATGATCTAATAATCTTCCAAAAGAAAAATTTATTAGAAATTTTGAGTTTCTTGTTGAGTATTGGTATTAGAAACCAAATAAATGAAGGGAAAATAATCTTAAAACAGAATACGTTTTTAACTGCTCTGCTTAATATAAATTATATTTATTGTATGGATGTAATCTCATTCAATATCAAATTACAAATCAATACAAAATAAATATGATTAAAAGCCCAGAAGTAAGGTCATGTAATATGAACACAATTACTATTACTAGTATTCTAGAATCATTATTCAATTTCATACTTACCACATGTTTTTAAACAGTTTACAGTATTTTGTTACAACAAAATGAATGTGTTAAAATTAAACTATAAGCTAATATAGACATGAAAGTCCAATCCAATACACTACAAATCTTTTGACTTAAATAAAATTAGTCATTAATTCAATTTGACCTACTTCTGAGACTGAAGACTAAAAAGAGTAACTATTAGGATAGTTTTTATAATTTTCCAAATTCAGTATAAAAACTTCTATTACACTTATTTCTGTGTATAGCTCCTTCAGTAAAATAATGTATTTAAACGTTGAATCTATTTATTTAATTAATGGTTAAACATATTTATATTGTAAATTATCATTTGAAATTAACTTTGATATTTAATATACTCTTTGGTTACACTGATTTTCATGTAAAATTACTTTCACTTTATTGCACACTTACTCTCCAACATGCAACAGTCCACCTGGAACACAGAAGTGAGGTAGAAATATAGCATCCCTTAAATGCATCTCTAGTCTAATCCTTTTAGACTTTGAAGTTAATGTATGACAACCTGTATATCCAATTGCTTTTTTCTTTCGGCATGTCCAAACATACTCAAGTTTTGCTTCTTTGTCTCCAGGATCGTAAGACATAGATCCATCCACACAAAATGTTTGATTGTAGCCAATTACAAGTTTAGAAGTGTGTGTAATTGCAATCAGAGGAGGTAAAGAAGTTTGAATTTTTATTGAACTGTTGAATAATACTGTACCACGATCTACATATACTGAAACCAAAGGAAAAAAGTAAGAGGCTTAAGTTATGATAGCTATATTTGAAGCTGTATTTACAAACATTTAAAATACTACTTAGAAGTACTAACAACATCTGAATGTTATTTATATGAGTTAAAAGATTGAAATCATTATTATTCATACTCTCTGACAGTTTAAGCAGTATAAAAACAAGAAACAGGTTATTGGAAACACAAAAATAACAACTTAATGACTGGCAGATGAAAGATAAATAATACTTTAAAAAAGATTAGGAAATAACATATCATTAACATATTTCAAAATAAACTAATATTCACATTAGCACTTACTAATAGGTATATATATATATATATATACATTTTTTAATTAAAACAATACAAAAACATGTCCAGACATAAAATGTTCTCTTTTTATCAGATGTCAAGAATTCTTGAGGTTATAAACAAATTTTGCTGTTAATTTTGCAACATTCTAAAGGATAAGTATGTGACATTTTGTAAAAAGAAATATATGGATAAAGAATAACCTGTATTCAAGCATACATTTTACTTACTTTGATCCTAAAATGTAGGAGAGCATGTCCATAACAAGATGAAGCACCTGAGTAAAATATGCACACATTAACAGAGGTTGGGTCTGCTATACTAAAATGATTTTGGTACCTCAACACAGTTATAGTCTACATCATCATATCCACTCATGCTCTATCTCACAACTCCACATTTTGACAACAGCCCTGAAGAGTAGTTCCACATTTAAAGCTGTAATGTTCAGAGCACACCAATCTTCCCTGCTTGCTTTCCATAATCCATCTAGTGTATAAAAACCATGGCTTTCTTAGTGCCCATTTCAAAAGATTGATTGTATAAAAATCCAAAGGTGTTATGTCTGCTGACTTGACTGGTATGTCTTTATATGGAAGAGCACAAATACCAATTTCATTCTCCAGTTGCTTAAGATATGTGACAGTTGAATGGAAGGTATGACTGGAAGCCTTTTATTGAAAAATCACACCCTGATGAACTTGTTTTTAGACTGAGTTCCTTCTTGACCTTAATTATGTTTCATACTGTTGCCTTGCTGGGGCATGTGGAAAGCTTCTGCCACTGACCTTTGAGTTCTTGGATTATCATCTGTTACCATGGTCAAGGTACAACTTGTTGAAGGTTTCTTTTTGGATAGTCCTTGTGCCCCAGATTGACCTATATTCATTTTTTTTCTTGATAAGTTAACAGTAGATTTTCAAGTATCTTGGATAGCTCATTTTAAGCCATCTTTTCAACAACTTTAATAGAATACTTGAAAGTGTTCTAAAAGACTCACCAAGATCCATATCTCAACCAACAAGCTAAAGCTGTTCCATTACTCCTGTTCAATCTTTTCTGACTTTTAAGTTAACACAAACTTTTCATAATACTTGGTTTAGTTTAATGAAAACAAGTACTTATTCACTAATTGAGTGCTACAGCAACAACTGTACAAAGACAAGCAAACTAAGGATTTCAGCACATACATTCAATGTTCCAGAAAAGAAATTAGTTTTATTTCATTCATTATCCAGTTATTTACAACAACCAACCTGTAAGTGTTAACAAGTATGTTTTTCCTCCTTTCATCTCTCCTGGAGAAAGAGACAGAACAGGACCCCAAGGTGCAGGTACTTGGAAGTCAGAACTATTCACACTCCAGAAGTACTGCAATAATTTTACCCAAGTTATCATTTTTGAATTTGTTACATAAATGTACATGCCTTCTTAGCTCATGTTATCCTCAAGAAATAATTTTAAGATAAAGCCATTTCGATACTAAATGGGTGACTTATATTCTTAATATTTTTTGAAATCTCATTAAAAAAAAGCTATAAATAATGGTTAAAAATTAACTGTTTTATTTTGCTCTTGGTAGAATGCACATGTAAGTACTTTTTATTTTTATACTGACATGCAGCTTTATTCCAACAAATGAAAAATTTCGAAACGCGTCGGCCAACTCATCACTAACTACAACTTTTACCCGTTGTTCTAACAACGTTAAGACGGCTTATCGACTTCTTGAGAAGAATTCTAAGAAGAAAGTAAACCTACAGACATCGGTCTTGTTTAACAAAATCTGCATATATTGCGTTTTGCATCCATTATCAAGGCTGAATGTTGTGTGAATTGTGATTACTGTTGGTGGATATTTATAGGTATGGGTAAGCAGGTGGTGGTATCTAGCTCGTGGAAGGCGTTAATTGGTGGAGTGTTGTATTGTGGCTTGGGGGTTTCTCGCCAAGAAGTAGCAGTGTGGGTGCTGTTCCTGTCGATTGTTTGTTGATTATGGGAGTTTGCTGTAGGATTTTTATTGCTTCGTGCATTTGAAGAGTTGTGAAGTCGTTAAATCGGCGGTTTACTTTGGTGTTTTGTACTAGGTCCTGACGTGTGAGTTGTATGTTAACGTACAGGTATTCATTTGTGGCCTGACGTATCGAGTATTTTGCTTGTTCTGAAATGAGAAAACTTCAAAAACGTTTCTTTCATTATTATATATATGTGTGTGTGTTTTCTGAATCATTTGATGTTCGCAACTGGAACACAAACAGTACTTGCACCAAAAACTAAAAACTGCCCTCCAGTAATGAAAGCATGCATTTACAAATAAGGTTGTTAGCATGTTTGTTTGTTTTAGAACAAAGCTACATTCGGCTATCTGCTGAGCCTACCGCAGGAATCGAACCCCGGATGTTAGCGTTGTAAGTCCGTGGCCTTACAAATAAGATTACGGAGCTATGCAGAAGCATTCAATACTCTCTTTAAATTGTTCGTAATTTGAAATATATTGTAATATAAGTATCTGTTGAATAATCGTTGCGTGTTTGATTGGCGGGAATGTTTACGTGGGTTTATAGTTGATGGAGTTTTGGACTGTACAAAATTCAAATCTTATCCCTCTAATATTCTTGCGACTTATTAACGACTCTTTGTTTCGTACTTTCAATACACACTGCGTGTGATATCGTCAATGAAACTCTTAATGGTTGGGTAACCATGCAATGAAATCAATGGTCAGTTAGTGTAGTGTCTCATTAACGAGCTATTCCTCAGATAGGTTCTCATAGATCTTACGTTTCATAGTCTGAATTGGCTTCAGTTATACAGGTAACGTGTCTGATTTGAACTGTCTTCGACAAATTACTTGATTCCAACACCCGGAAGCAGAAAAAGAATTCAAACAATTGTTCTATTTGGTCTAAGGATATGCTATGATGTGTACCTTATTGGAGAGATAAAAACAGCTTGGATCTGATTATCCTAACAAGTCAAATAGTGGAGTAAAAACTGCTACACAACAATAAGAATAAACAGATTAACTTTAGGAAGACATTTTTTTAAAAAAACATAACACAATCTGAAAAATATACAATGTCTTTGTTATAAACACCCTGAGGCATATAACCGTATTATTTCGGTTGTACTTCGTATTCTTTGTTACAACATTAAGATGTTGTTATACAAGTAAGAGTAGTTTTAAAGTAGTTTGTACGTAGTTTAAAGTAATTTGTACGTGGGCAAGCTCTGTTTAAAAGTGTGTAGAGAAATATAGAAATGAAAAATACGACGAAATTGTTAAAATAACATATACTTATCTTTGATCGAAAGGAATAACATTTATGTTATTGGCATTCAAAATCAAACATATCTTTCTTTCATCATACTGTGAACTATAGCATATTTAATGTTAATCCATTTCTTTACACATTGCAATAGTGACATATTAGACTTTTCTGGTTGGCACAACAACAATGTATGCATGCACACACACATTTATTTTCCGTAGTATGTCCTGAAATTTATCAGTCCTTAAAATTTAAGCAAAAGTATTTAACAAGTTAATATTCCGAAATGTGGCGCAAATAAAGGAAGTTTTGTTTTAGAAATGTGTTGTTAACCTTTTTCAATAACTGTTTTTGCGGGTTTTTTTTTCAGATACTAATTATTTTTCCCTCCAAGCCTCGCCATATAAATGTTAAATAGAAATAATCTCTACTTATCTATCAGCAGAGATATGGTAACGTTTCTCCATCCTTTCCTTTCCTTTAGGATTGGACTCAAATTATTCACAGCTACACAAAACAAGGTGCTGTAACCATTATTCCTCATTAAATGTCTCGGGAACTGTGTTTTACCACGTCCATTCCCATGAACTGAAAATAAACAATATTTCTTATAATCGACAAATAGCCTCTAAAGTTCTAAACTGTATAATTACTTCAAATTTATAAACAAGAGGCAGAAGATATGGATAACTTCTACTCGTAATTGTACCTCCTCTGAGAGTTATCCGAAACCTTTATCGTCTATAAACGTATACGCGAGTTCGACTGCCAATATATTAATGTTTTGAGTTACTATAATTGTTTATTTGTTACTTTATTCTAGAGCAAAGCCACATTAGACTATCTGCTTTGTCCGCTGCGGGGAATCGAACCCCGGACTTTAGCGTTGTAAGTCCTTAGATTTACTGCTGTCTCACCGAGGGACAATTAGTATAATAACCTTACACAATCAGGTGTCTCCTTTAAGAATTCATCATCAATCCATGGTGTGAAACGAGTAGTAACGATATATCAATCCATGGTGTGAAACGAGAAGTAACGATATATCAATCCATGGTTTGAAACGAGTAGTAACGATATATCAATCCATGGTGTGAAACGAGTAGTAACGATATATCAATCCATGGTGTGAAACGAGTAGTAACGATATCAGACGACCCCTCCTCTCAACGAAGCTGAAGTTTCTATTTTATTAAAAGGACTAAATTTTGTGCCTCTCGCAATCGACCAGATGGATATTTTAACACGTCACGTCCGAGCTCTGCCAATAACTCCAGCTAGCGATTCTACAAATACCACGCCGTTTGACAACAACACCTGCTCACTAGATACCTTGTAAATGCTTGGAAGATCGAAGTCAAACCTGGACACCTCCAGAAGGATAACTCACAGTTCTTGACGTTTATTAGACATTGCCGAACTGAAATCTACAAAATTAATCTCAAGAAAACAAACATGGGGCTTAATATTTCCAAAAAGTAAAAATATGCTATGTCCACCCTGAACACTCGCAAGGACATTATTAATAATCTAGCCGATAAAGGTGGCGGCATAGTTGCTTGTCGAAAGGACCTTAACATTCGAGGCCTAAACGGTTAGTTAAAGGATCCCACTTTTTACAAATTTCTCCGTGACAATCCACTTCCCAATTTTCAGAAACGAACCAAGTAAACACTGTGGTACTAACCATCAAATTTATGTAAGATTTTATTCAAATGTGTCAGGCCGGCTGGGATATGATAGACATAACAGTAGTCTAGGCGCTACATATATCATCAAATTCCATAAACAACTGCTAGCTAGGGTGTGAGTCAGATTTTTACGTAAGAATTAATAACACAACATTATTTATTTTATTTTAACACCGATTATTTATTTATTATTCTATTTGAATTAAGTTTACTATCATTCACGATGTTCTATTTACAAACTGGAATCCTTAAAT
>NW_013667976.1:53763-54685 GCF_000517525.1 Limulus polyphemus | reverse complement strand
GACTTATGTTGATTGGTCCTACTCTAAATCCAAAACCTGGCTACTGGGAACTGACATCCACATGGGGTAGGATGAAGGATCCCAATCGAAAGAATGAACTGCAATTTTGAAATCTCACTCTCATTTGTATTTATGTTTCATACTGGAGGATATTATGTCATCTCCACCAGCAGAACACCACTGCCCTACTCTCAACTTAATGGTTTTATAATCATTTCTATATTTTGTTTGTATTTCATTAACCCATTCAGGAGGATGCCTCCATGGTCCACCTCCACCACAGCAGCTTAGAAGAAAAGGGGGTAAAATGTAGTGGAGAGTCTTGAGGAACTACAACACCTGAGACAGTGCAATAGGTAACCACAAAACCAATACCAATTCATTCAATACAAGGCATTCTGCTTTACCCATGTAGTCCATGGGTGGGTACAGTCTGGGATGGGCAAACTTGTGAAGCAATTCTATCACGAAAATAAACCTACAAACAATCTTGTAGAACATCCCATCTCTGCAGTGTGTGTTGTGTGGCCATGTAATTATAATATGCAAGTCGACATGGCTTGAGAGTGCGGATTTGAAAAATTAAAGAATACCTGGTCAGGCATCACTCACCACAGGGCGGGATCCAAGCAGTAAGCATTAATAAAAGGGAAAAGAGCCCGTGAAAATGAAAAATAAGAAAATAAAAAACTTACCCAGTCAAAATCTCACTGAATTTTGATATTCTAGAATGGCTACAGGTGAAAGATGATAACCCGAAGAGGAAGAAAATTGCAATCCAATGCAAATAGTGAGAGCCAAACACAAGATTTAACAATAATGTGTCCTGTCAATAAGAAGACAGAAGATTTAACGATACTGTGTACTGTCAATAAGAAGACACAAGATTTAACGATACTGTGTACTGTCAAAAAGAAGACAC
>NW_013667976.1:30533-52763 GCF_000517525.1 Limulus polyphemus | reverse complement strand
GTATCATGGGTAGTCCACATACCCAACTGAAGAAAACCATGCAGGCAAGAAAGAAAGAGGTGGGAACACATACCACAGAAGAAAACCATGCAGGCAATATAACAGAGAAGAGCACATACAGAACATAAAAGTCTATTTGGATGAGGAAGAGGATAAAGGTGTGATACAGAAAGAAGGAAAAGCAGTGAAACAGAGGAGTTATCCTCACAAGCCACAGAAGTGTTAGGGAGGAAAAATGATCCATAGAAAGAAGATATTTAGAAGAATAGAGAGTACGTGAAACATCAATGGCTAATAAACAGACCACTGACATCTACAGGTGAATACGAGAAGGAAGGAAAACATAAGGGAAGGTCAAAAAAGGAGCACTGGGAGAGTAGTTCAAACGTAAGCAAGGGAGAGCGGTTCAAACATAAGCAAAGTGAGACAGTGCAGGACCACACTAATATTCTCATCTGTAAGGGCAGCCCCCTGTGGAGGATGACAAATCTGGAAGGAATACATCCACAGGTAAAGTGTAGGAGAGGTAAATACCTGCAAGATCGAGAAAAAATGAAACATGTGGGACAGAACTGCCCAAAAATCTGAGACTGAGGAGACAGAAGACCCCTGATGCAAAAGTCAAGAGAGGAAATCTTCATGACAGAACAGTGGGTTGATCAGGGGAAAACCTTGGACCCAGAAACCAATGGCAGAAAAATTCCCTTTGCATTGAGAAACTTCCATGAAGGAAGGGTGAATGAAACAAGCCAGAAAAGAGGTTAACTGTTGTGAGAAATCTAATTACCTTGGCAATGACCAGAGGAAAACCAGGCATGAAGATGGAGAACACGAAGGTCTGAATGATGCACTGGTGACTGAGGATGACAAAGTCAGGACAGAGATAGAGGAATAGGTA
The DNA here is from genome assembly GCF_000517525.1 of Limulus polyphemus. Lineage (NCBI taxonomy): Eukaryota > Metazoa > Arthropoda > Merostomata > Xiphosura > Limulidae > Limulus > Limulus polyphemus. Next base: position 51,865 of record NW_013667976.1, on the reverse strand, counting down.
AGGGAGGAGGAAGTTGGTGCTGGAGAAGCCATGGAAACTACAGCTGAGATGGCCAGGAAAGAGCTATCAAAAGGACTGAACACGGAGTGTCAAGGATGAACGAATTCCCGCGAAAAAGAAGGAAAATGGGAGAATAGACAAATGTATAGGTCCAATCCTGACTGAAAACATCGATAGCCAGAGCAAGTAAATGAGGAGCTGGAGACCAAAACCAAGGCAATTTGTGGTATAGGGATGTAGCAAAAGCTTCAATGTGAGGAGTACCCTGCTGAAGTCAAAGCCACTGGAAAACAAAAGTATCAAGAGACCACTCCATCGGATAAATGTTGTCTGGACAGGAATCCAATCCACAACAAGAGTGAAAGCACCTGGAACATGACACGCAATGATAGGAATATCGAGTGTGTGGGCCCAGAAAGAAGATCCAACATATGAATACAGAGGGATGGAGAACGGGTGCCACCCTGGTGATTGAGATAAGCAATCACTGAAATAAAGTCGGAATGGATCATTACCAGACTACTTCTGGCCAGATGAAGAAAATGAACCAAAACACGACCCACAATGAGAAGCTCCAGGATGTTAATAGGATAAGACTTCTGGGTCACAGACCAAAAACCCTGAATCTTCCATTTGATCAACTAACTCCCCCATCCCCCAGCAAATGAGTTCATGAAATGTGGAAAACCGGATGAGGAGGAAGAAACAGGACGCCTACTAATATGTGAATCATATCTAACCATCAATGCCAATCGACAACAAGGGTAGTAGGAGGAAGGTTAATAAGAGCCGACAAAGGATCCCTGCAAAATTCCACTGGTCATAAAAAGCCCATGAAAGAGCACATTTATGAGTTTGACCTAAGGGGATAAGGGCTACCAAGGATTATCAAATCCCCAGAAGTGATAGAACTTTGTGAGCTGTAATCGAACTGAAAACCAATTGAACGAAGTTGAAGAGGAGAAGGGCAGGCCCAACTGAGATGTGTGTATAAAAGAAAAACAGCCAAATAGACAAGATACTGGACAGGCCACAGTAAGAACTTCTCCAACTTGATTAACAGCCCATTATATATATATATATATATATATCTGCCGCTTCAGGAGCAGCTGATAAGGGTAACAGGCGGAATCCTGTTCAGAATAAGTAAACAGTAACCAGTCGATCAAAAAAAGGGAAAACACAACTCGAGAGCGAATAAGTGACGAACGAATGCTCTGAACGCCAGACAAAACATACAGGGCCAAAGCAAGTCCAAAGGGCAGTGAAAGAAACCACCCCATGGAGAATAAACCTTAGAGAGGGTCGTAAGTGATGAAATATTGGGATATGCAAATAAACAAACATTACATTCCTCTTTGTCATTAATAAACCTGGATAAAAAGCCCACCTAAGGGTGAGAAACGACTCCAAGGTAAAATGAGGCAGATTGAAAATTAGAATGAGGCGTGACAAACCTAGTACAGGCCACCACAGTTTCTGATTTTGTGGGAGGACAACAAACAGCCTGGAGAAAGATGATGAACAGGTGCAATGGCCTGTAGAGACAGAAAATCTTGTACCTCTTTGGACAGACTCAGGCTGGTGGCAAGATCCCAAGTCATAGGGAAGGAAAAGGGTACCAGGGACAAAAAGAGGTGGGGAAAGAAATAGTAGGACAAGTCCCTCTGATAAAACACAAAGAACCCATGAAACTGTAGTGAAAAATTGCCAAAGGGTAACAATATAATATAGTCAAGCTCCCACTGGACCAGAACCCTGTAGTTAGTCTCCAGTATTGTAGGCAACATGCCCATCAACATTGAATAAAACAATGAGATGGGAAGCCCCTGGAAGGGGAGAGGAACAGGTTGATATGGACCAAGACATGAAAGGAATAGGGAAATGTCGTGGCTCCAACTGTGACAAATGTACAACCAAAGAGGAAAGAGTTTAGTGTTGGCACACAAATTACGCATGAGATTCCAAAGTCTCAGATACATGATCAAAAACATATCAACAAAGAAAAAATACAGAAATCCTGAAAAGCTAGGTGGCAAACATACCCAAAACAAGGTTCCATTGTGATCCAGAAAATCCCAACTACAGTGAAACCACATGTGTAAGGCGAGAGCCAAAGAGGACAAATGAGATAAAATGGAGGTAATAAGGAATCATGGAAAAATGGGGAATTGGATAAAACATAACATACCCGAGAAATCATGTCGAAAAATGCTGTATTAGGCCTGGCCGATTCTGCAAGAGGGGTGGGGAAAACATGGCAAAATCCAGTGGTGTAAAAAAAGGCTATCAAATCATCATCAGCCTGAACAGATTTGGCTTGTTCAGGAGGATAATTGAGGCAATTTCAGGAGAAGAAGGTTGACCCATAGAACAATCAATCTCACGATGGATAATAGCAGAGAAATCCAATAATGGGTTTCCCCCACCTGTAGCCTGTGAAAATAGTGGCTAAAGGTATAACACCCAAAGTGGGAATATGAACCTCAGAATTCAATGTAGAAATACATAAATCAAACAAAATTGTTTGATGTAAAATATGCGAGTGGGAGAAAAAATAAATATTGGGAAATTAAGTTAAATTAAAAGATTTCTTCAATGTAAAAAAAAATTGATAATGATGAAATCCCACTTCAGAAATTTAACTTTTAAAATCACGATTCACATGAAGAGCATCAAAAGAAAAAACATCTGAACATGAATACTACAAAAAAAGAAGTGATAGTTCGATAGAATTGAATAGAGCAAGTCACTTGCATCATGAGAGTATGTCACACTCTTGTTGGTGGTAAAGGTATATAAAATACAAACATAATAATAATTAACCAAAAATTTAATAATCCTCCTAACAATAGACATATATCACATAAAAATTCCTTACCATTCGTCTTTGACTGATTAATGACCATCCAACTGTATATAAAACCAAAAACTTCCCCTCCTCTCAAGTTTCTCAGACTTAATTGCACAACCTGATTACATACTACTGATGGTCCAACAAGAGAAAAACTAGGCATTTCCTAAATTAGACAGAAATATAAGAACTGTATTACAGCATGCATAACTAATGTTACAAGTTTGAGCACACATACACACAAGTTAATATTAAAACAACTGCTACTCTAAAGCCTAATTTATGGTACTTATAGATCACTGAAAGTGCCAAAATTTTTTAATAAGATATTCGTTTTTATTTTATTTTATAGCTAAATAGAAAAGATTACATCATAGCAATTTTCATTTTTAGGCTACATAACAAGGCATCATATGAGTCCAGTAAATTAATAAATTCATTTTGGAAAGTTATTGATATGATCTTTATTCCTATTGATCATAATCAATATCCTTGAACATTTCACTAGTATTAAATCGTCATTACACAAAACACACATGAAGGCACAATGACAAGTGGGACAGTTAAAGAAAGCTAATGCAATTAATGACAGAAATTACTACCATATAGTGAAGCAATAAAATTCTAAAAATATTCAAATTAAAATGTAATCAAACAGAAAAAACATTACTGTCATGTTGTGAGCAGTAACATGTATAAAGTCAGAAATTACTGTCATATAGTAAGGAAGTAAATAACAAAAGAAGAGATATTAAAATAAATATATAAAAAAGAAAGATATCAAACTAAAAGTATAACCACAGACAGAAACTACTGTCATATTATATAAGATTAAGTACTATAAAAAACAACAGCACTGAAACAAACTATTGTATATCTAAGACAGTTACTACTGCCATATAGTTGGAGAACAAAAGTTAAAGAAACTGAAAGAGGAGAAAACACTTTTCCTTTTTCTGTATCTTGGTGATTTCCATTGTCAGAAACTAAGTTTGCCAGTTGTGAATTAAATGCTTTTAATTATACTTCTTAATAGTATAAATATATGTACTGTGTGTTGTTGTCGGGCTAAGGATTCTTCTAGAGTAGGTGTCTGTGACTTGTTGGCGATAAATTCAAAAATAAACAAACAGCATGCACTCCACTTGTTTTCAAAATAATATGTATATACATATATATATATATATATATATTTGAACTAGTTAAATGTATGTACAGAAATTCCTTACACTATAGAGATCATAGGTATATCATATATACTATATAGTTCTCTTCTTCTTAGGCCTATTCAATTGCTTTAGAATATCCAGTTGACAAGCCAAACTACTTTTCTTTGTTTCTAACACACTAGTATTTCATGTATAATTCACTTACAATTGTAGAGTGGGTTACCACAGTTGTATACTGCTCTTCGTACTTTTGCTAAAATGCACTCAGGCTTGTTCAATTACTTTAGAACCCACTTTGATGAAACAAACTATCCTTCTTATCTCTTAACAATTGTTAGTCTTCCTCTAACATATTTAACCATTAGGCCTTTCACTTCTGCGGCAGTTGACTTTACGTTAAACTTTTCTTTGGCTAAACTCCTTCTCTGTGACTTTACTCTCTCTTCTACTATTATCTGTCTGTCTGCCTACTTTTCCCACTCATCTCACACTATTTATACATTTATTAAATAATTGTCTGATCGCTATATCCTCATCATCAATAAATTTCATGCAATGTTCTATAATCTCAACATTATTGAGTTATAAACACAATGTACAACTCTTATCAAATTAAATTAAATTAAACTTGTCATCACATTTACTTTAAAATAATTGCTTCTAACTCTCTTGTTATAAACAAAATTAAACAATCACAAAATATTCACTCACAAAATAAATTAGTCAATAATATCTACAAATAACAGTCTTTTATATTATGGCACCTATACAATTAAATTAGGTGCAAAACTCAATGGGAAAGAAGTAGGTGTTGGGTATAGGATGTAATGGGAAAAATAAAAATAAGGTAAATTTTCTTCAGAATTCAACAAAAATATCTTACTGTTTACTTTTTGGTATATACTTAGTTGAAGAATAATTACCCTAAATGGCTTTAAGCATACAGTTTACTATTATCACTGAAATTATCTTATTGTGTCAGTTCAAGAAAAATCCACCAGGAAGGTGAGGAATTCTCCTAATCAGATATTAATTTGAATCTTAGGACAATAATTCATATACATTAAACTTGAACTTTAAACAAATTACATATAATGAAGTAGTCATACTGGGGCTTTCAAAACTTTGGTATCATTACTCATCCACTAGAAAGAAAAGTGTATTCAATTGTTTGTCATAAATTAACTGCTACTTTTTTATGCATAATTAGTATGCCTTTGTTTTTATGGCCATTTAAGTATACAACTCTGTTGATTTAGTTTACAGTTATCATAAAATGTAAAAGCACTGTTACCATCAAATGACATTTATTTTGTACATCAATTGACTGTGGTAACATCTTTATAATATCACAAAAAAGCATGGTCATACAGAATCACAGTTTTAAATGACTCAACTAATTTTCTTGTTAATGCTGTTAAATATAATGTAGAAGTTTAAAATGTTTTGAAATTTCAGGTGACTGAACAAGCAATTAGTACATTTTAAAGTCATTCTGATCAGAAACATATTTGTCTACATAGATAATGTTAAAAAGAAAAGATGAAAATTAAATACAACCAGAGGAGAATGATACAAGAAGAGATCAAGGTCAAAGAAAGACCTAGGGAGAGATAGACAAACTGGTAAAATACAGGGTGGAATGAAGTACATTGATCCAAACCTTGGGTGCCATCCAGCATGAAATAGATAAGTCAAAATGTATGTATTACAGTACACATATACAAGGTGTGTATTACAGTACATATATATAAGGTAAGTAAGGATTACAGTACACATATACAAGTAAGTAAATACGTATTGCAGTACACATGTACAAGGTAAGTAAATACGTATTGCAGTACACATGTACATGAAATATATCACTGCACAAAAACATTAATTGTATAACTCTCATAGACAACATTGATTTTTTCAAAGCTTCTTACAATGCTACAGAAGGTTATCTGTCCTTAGTTATCTCTAATTTTGAACTGACAGACTAAAGAAGAGGCAGCTAGTCACTATCAGTGCTTGGGTTACTTTCATCTTATCAAACAGTGGGATTTGACAGATGTTCTTTCATTGCATCAACAGTTCCAAAGTGTGGAGCATATTTTTTGTGGCAACAGGTTACAAACCATGAATCTTTACATTTGAAGTCTAGCATTGCAACAACAAGGTCAAAACTTTACTACTGCATAGAACATGACCAACAGTAAACGTTAAAAAAAAGATCTAAAGTAAGCCACATATATACAAATTCCAATCATGGCTCATTTTCACTACACAGCAGAGCTACCATCAAGATTCACTTTTCTAGGATAGAGAATGATCAGATGTGATGACATGGATTTTACTGATGTGGTGAGGCTCCAAAATTGTTTTAATATAACATACTCAGTCTCTGTACTGGATGCTTGAGAAATAACTAAAGATCAAATGATGGGCAGCATAATAGGTTTGACTAAGGTGTTTACAACCATTCTGTTTCAGCTTGGTACCAATCACTCCATGTTCACCCATTGTAGAAGAAGTTCCATCAGCACCAAATGAAACAAAATAATCCAATAATGTATCTTTTCTTTAACAATTTTGTCAACAACTGTAATGGCTCTGACATCACTCAACTCACACATCTTCATGAGAAATGTACATTAATCATTGTGAACAAACAGTGTAAGTGTTTTATGAACTGTTGTTTCATCCAGACATAGTTCTATGAATGGAAGACTTTGAAAAATCCAGCTCACAGTCAGTTTTCTGTCATTGACATTTCTTATATTAAACACTTTAATAAATTCTAAGTTCACCTTCTTTAGCTTCTAAAAACATGATGAGTGATTTTCAACTCATCAAAATACAACAACTGACAAATTACAACCACTTAGTGTGACAGTAAATAACTCACTGGATTCTCAGGCCACTGAACAGCAACTTGCTGTGCTGCCATCTTCTCCGTAAAATCAACATTTTTAGTACGATAATGGAGTAACCCAGGAAGCAGATCAATACTCATATTCGTTTTAACTTTGCTACCAAAGTCTAGTTGTGCTTGAATAATGTTGTTTTCTATCTCACAGCCTAAATAAAATAATAGAGACAATCTTGAATGTATTTTGACTTTAAATAACCTTAGTAAAAACCTAGAAACTTGTCTAAGTTTTACAAACATATACTTTGTTTCAGAATTCATCAAAAGTTTAGAGACTGTTATTTGTCACTGACAAATATACAATTATTTTACCATTTTAATATTTTTATTGTAAGTTACATCCCACGAATATAAAGAAAACAAGAATAGACAGCTGTCCGTAAAAAGATATTACATTTGTTATGAGTCTCTCCATAAGCAAAACTAAGAAAAAGAGCTGAGTTATTTCAAGTTAGATATACTTACTATACTAATACTTCTATTGAGTTAGTCTGTGCTCATGTTATATCTAATTTTTATCAATACCTTACAGACTTCAAAACATGTCTTTTGTCTATGATATTCTACAGAAATAGGATTAAATGGAAATGACTCAAACTTCTTAGATACACACAGAGAAACCAAAGATGTAGTTGTTGTTTTTTTTGGCTACTTAAAATTATTTTTTACAAATAATTATAAAGTTCAATTACATAATTACCTTTAAAAATTAGATTTTTTGTTGTATCTGTGTTAAACAGTTGTTGACATGGTTCTTTCATAAAGATATTCATATCAAATACTATAATCAACTCATATAAACTGTCTGATATGAAGTTCCTAACTGGAGTGGGTGCTTTTGAGACAACAGAAATCCAAGGACTTTTTCCTGAAATTGGGCTAAATGATAAAAAATTATAAGTATATATATAAAATTAATATATTTGAACTGTTAGAAGAAACATTCAGCAAAAAAATAATACTTTAAATCGTCTCACACCAAGCTTGAACTTAACTGTACATACATTACAAGTATACCTTAATGGTATCAAATCACAAGGGAATGTTAGGGAGGATTTTGTAAAGTTTTGCTTATACATGGTTGTGTTAATGTTAAGCTGTTCAATAAACATCAAGTCTACAACAGTACATAAACCAAATCACTAGTATATACATGTTCTGCAAATAAGTAAGATATACTCTATTCTTTATTTAATGTTACTTTCATTAACACTATTGGTCAGAAAGTTTAATATATCTATTTTAATTTTTTATCATTATATCTTTATCACAGACATTATGTTGAATTGTTAACTTAGTAAATCGATTTTGGACAAACTTTAAATCTCCTAAACTGGTCAAACCATAAATGGCTAGCTCTAATCAGAATTTAATATATATCACACATTTAAAAGATTTGAGAGGACAAATTATAGCATATAAGTAATTTTTGGAAACCACTGTATAAAATATTCATCTTTATAAAGTATTGAGCTTTTATTTTTATACATATTTACTTACAAAGGTCCTTCATCTGAAAAGTGGCTGAGTGTTACTGAAGCTAATCCCACCAAGTTAACTGAAGATGGAAACAAACAGGTAAAATTTTTTCCTTGAACTTCAACCTTTTCTTTACTCAAAATATCTTTTGTCAATCCAAAAATATTTTTTATACTGAATATGCAGCCCAGCTTACCAGTATCAAGCACATTTTCACTGAGTGTCAAAGTTACCTATGTTAAAAAAGGTAACATAAAAAATGTTAATACTTGTCTCACATAGGTTCTTATAATCACTCTATGTAATTTATTTTCACTTGTGAAAATATAAGATAATTAATCTGATATATAGCTTTTACAGCATAAATGTATATTGATTAATTATTGCGTTTTGTTTTGTACATAAAAAAACTCATTTTTCACAGCTACATGTATTTAAAGTTCTTTGAATTCTTTACTATATTAGGGTACCAGTTATATTCAGAAAAAGCATATAAACTTAGCAAAAATATCTCAAAAAGATGCAAGATGAAATCATAAATCTGACACCATTTGATGAGCACAAATGATATTTGCTGATGAACCACTCAATGTCATTTTTGTCTCTAAATTGAATTTTTTAACACATATAAATTAATCCTTTTGCTATGTTTATATATGTATCTTGTGCCATATAATCTAAGACATGTACTAATCTTCTTTTCCTATATACCTACACAGATGTATTTGTCTATCCTATGCATATAATATAGCCAAGGGAAATAGCCAGGTTTTCTAGTGGTTATATGTTGCATAGATCACATGAAAAAACACATCTGACTATCACATATCTTCTGCCTGATAACATGTTTTTACAGAAGTCTTGGGATAAATTCTAGAGCTTCTTCGATATTTACTGCTTTATTTCTGCTGCTGTATATTGGTGTTTAGTCATGATAAGCTTATAGAAAAGGATCAACTACACTCTCACTTATACAAGGTTCCCCCTATCTACCATCCCAGAAACATCAAAGCAGTGAATCTTGTAGAAACCATAATTTAATTTTATCCCAAATATGTTTTAAACACTGGATGACTGTAAAGGATGCAGTACATGTTGATATACATGTATATCAAGATTAAAAAATTACATAACTTAAAACAGTAGGCCTAAAATTATTGTGCAACTAATTTTGTAGTGTTACTAAAAGATGACTGAATATTACATCACAAAACAAAGGATCCTACCACGAAATTATAGAAAAAAGAAATGTTTTAGTTATTTTGAAATTGTGTTGCAAAAACTGAAACATTATAATACAATTACCAAAAAGAAATGTTAATTCTGCACAGGGAATAAATAGTGTTGAAGCATTGAAGGAGGTTAAACATACAATATTATGGGAATTATCATCTTCTTTCTATAGTTTTCATTATATCACATCAAAAATGTTTATGATACTACCAAGTATTTCTTTAACATTTCTGTTCTCATCAGTTAATTAAACTTCAGTAAATAATATTAAAATTATCTATAAAATTATAACAAGACCTATCACTATAAACTTATTTTTTTATTCAAGAAATACAAAATAGTCCCATAGCAATAAGGATGATCAGAATGCTCAATATACAGAGTAGTCTTTAATTGGAATGATCAATTCAAATCTATAACTAAATAGCCCCCTGGCCAAAATAAAAAAAATTCTCTTGAGAATTACACCCACAGAATTTAATTGTCTAATTAACCTTTCAAAAATATATACACAATGACACAATTTAGTTTAAAAGGAACTCTCAACCACAAAAGGCTAGCTATGTGCTTGCAGAAAACTAAATGAGTAATGGTTAGCTCATAATAGTTAGATTACACACATTCAGAAAAAATATGTAATAATTAGTTTTTAAGATTTACATTATATACTTTCACCTTGGTATCTCTCATTATAAATAACTTCTTGGGAAAAATCTTCTCTATTTTCTGTGATGCACTATTTACATGATAAACTCTCAGATTTCTTTGCTCCACTTTCCCAGCATCTTTGAATGTACATCCTAATTCATAAGCACCAACTGGTACATTTGCAAAAAATCTCCAGAATGTTACAATATAAATTTCTTTCTGCACAGCAGCATGAAATTCTGGAAGAGATTCTTTCTGCAAGTGAAAAAACAAATATATATATTCACACACACACACACACATATATATGAATATTCATTTTTAAAATAATAAATATTTAGCTTCAAATATTTTATTTATATTTTCATAACACCACATTTCTGTATACATTTGCATTCTCTTAAATATTTTTTACCTTTTTTCTATGGCAAAAAAATCAAAACACTTGAATTGCATGAATTTTTTCATTTTATGGTTTGTTTAATAGACAACATAACTTTCAGTAATGAGTTGTGTTTCTATATACTTTCTTTAATATTTTGGTACATAAAGATACCATGCATTTTTTACCTTCATAAAACAATATATTGTTATTCTAAGTATGTGCATTTTTTATATAATGTGTGGTCAAGAAAGTCATTAAACTGATTTTATTCAAGCTGTCTTTGTCTCTTGTCATTCTATTGAGGTCACACCTGTTCTGCCCATGAAGAGAACTGGCTATAATGTTGCATATTATGCAAGAATGTAGAAAGCAGTGTCCTCCAATGGTAGATTAGGTGGTATCTCAAGGTTACGGCCACCAAAACATTTGAACGAGAATGACCAGTCATGTGATAGCACTAGTCACGCTCAGTAAATCCAACATTACCAGTGTAGAAAGGAATGTTGAATTTAAGACAGTCTGGTAGATAATCTCAAGATATTCAGTTTTGGACAGAAAGAGAGAATAATTTAAATCCAGTAGAACTAGCAGTTCATTATCTAAGCAAGAACAAACACTATTTTCTGTTAAAAGAAGGTTTGTGCTTTTGTATTTTACATTGTGTTTAGTCTATTTATTTCATTAACATGACCTCACATATTCTGAGAAACCCAGTAATATGCTGTAATAGATATCTCCTGTTATTCAGTGGATCTATCCCATTGTTATAGGATTAATCTGTTTTATCTGAAGATACCAGAATATTATAAATTATTTGTCATAATATTTATATAATACCTAAAACTTTAGCATTCAATGTTAATATATTAAATATATATATATATACATATGTAAATCCAATAAGTATGAGGTTATCCAACTATGTAGAAAAGTTTTCACATATAAAGTGGATCTCTAGTACACATAACTGTCAACTGCATAAAACCTACTTGATGCTAAAACATCTTCTATGAATCATAGAATAAAAATTACACTTTTTCCATTTAGCATGCAGGCACATAAACATGAAATTAAAACCTCATTCACAAATAAGCCCTTAGTATGACATGAACAAAACTATATCTTCATTAAATAGCTATTATTTGAATACAAAAATAAATTTTGAGCAGTTGGTACTGATTCCACTAGGACAGTGTAATAAGTTTCATCAAGCAATGATAGTTTACAAATGAATTTCAAACTGTTAGTGCAATAACTGATGAATATTTATACTTGTAGCATGAAACACAGATGAAACAATTAAGGTAATAAACAACACATGAGTTAAACCTTGTTGTTTATTTATGAGCATTTCAATTTCACACGTTGACACTAATACCCCAAGCATAATTAAAAATATTATGACGTACAAGAAAAACTACATATATTTCTTACTGAAGAACTTTCGATGTTGCCAACAGGTTCAAGTTTGCATTCAATATTATCTTTAGCTAATGCTTTAGTCATCTGAATGGTAATGTTTACTGGTTCATTTGGGTCTGTCATATCAATAACTTCTGGCCATAGAAGCAGAAATGCTGTACAGCCTGTAACACATAGACATAGATTACAACTTTTCCCAATATAGATAGGAAATATGTACTTTATGTAACAAGAAAACTGAGTTGGGTAAGGTGGTTCACCTAAAGCTGCTACGAAAGTTTTTAGTTTTAGTTTAGAACAAAAGATAATTAAACTGGCTAAATAAAGCAGACATTTTAACAAGTTTATAGATTGCTGAAGTTCTCAAATACATCACTATATTATGAAAGTCACACAACTGTCCTAAAATAAACAGTAAAATGCTTGCCACATTCAAGTACCAGCTCAAGAGATGAAAATAGAATACACTGTATAACTTACTGTTAAAGTGGAGATCTGTGGGTAGAAGGCAGTTTCCACAAACATCGGTTTTTTTACCACTGTGAGGAACACCATCACAGCCAATGCATAAATTGTTACCATCACACACATCACATTTGTCCATTCCATAATCTGGCATTCTTTCTGTTTTCTTTTCAACACAATAACCACATCTGTAAAGAAAAACATCATTTACAAATCTACAGAAGATTCATCAATTACTACAAGTAAGCTAAGTAATACCTGTATCCACTGTAACTCTTTTAACTTTCTATTTAAAAATATATAATGTTTGCTAAAAGTCTTAGATGCTTTTAATAAGGTAAGGAATTATTTAGAATTTAACAGCTATTTTTAGCAAACAATGTATACTTGCATATTAATAATAGATATATATTCAATGAATGTAAAACTTTACATTTTTATTAGTTGAATTTCTAATATTCAATATATGTTTAAATCTCTCTTTATATAAATTAGATTTATAACACACAGTAGAGACATGAAAACTGAATCTATTTTGTTTGAAATGCATTTCCTGTTTGTGAACATCCTTATTAATGAATCATTTTTATCATAATAAAAAAAAACATTTACCTTTTAATGTTTAAAAGCTAATATTCTTTCATCAATGCAAATATCACCCATAATTTAATTTTAAAGCTTAATTAATTCAAGCAAAAATAACACAACAACAAAGCTGAAAACCAGAAGAATATTTATAATTATTCATTTTTTTACCATTATGAAATGAATACTAATTTAAACATATTATAGAAATCGTGAAATGTACTTGTAGACTCCAGATGTTTCTTTAAAGATAGATAAAAATGTTTATTTTTGATGTTCCAAAAGTCTATAAAAAGCTTTATTGCATGTATAAAACTTACACATTCACATAAGCATTCTTATCATCTGCTTCATCACATTGATCCTGTGGTAGTTCTTTCCTGAACATTACAAAATTATTGCATTTTACAAGGTATATTTAAATATATATCTAAATCCTATATAAACAATATACACAGAACACCAGTAAGTAGATAGAAAAAATGCTATTTATTAAATAAACAAACTTGAAACAATGGGTACAATATTACCATGGCCACATATCATATTTATAAGGAATTGCACTCCATACTTTCAAAAGAATTTGGACAAGGGTGTCCTAAGAAAGTGATTGGTTGTGACACTTTCGCAGGGAGCTATCACGAATGGACAAAACATATTTGATAAGGTTCATATTCAGCAGCTGGCCAAGCCACTGAAAAGTGGTAATGTCATTGTTTTGTGACTCAGACAAATAAAAAATATCCCTATCTTGCATGAAAATTCTGATCTGTCTGGCAATATGCTCAAGAACTCGATGTATTGAGTGGTAGTGGCCATCCCTTTGCATAGCAATGGCTGTAATCATCTAGCTACTTAAATGGCACCCTCCACCATAATAGAAGTACCACTTATTTTGTTGTGGCATGCAGACAATCCAGCAAATGTTTTTAGGGGGATAATTGCCAAACCCAAGTGAATCCACTGCATAAGAACTGTGTAAATTTGGACATGTTAGAAAAACATTACAGTGTACAAATTTGACTGGAATGAGGAATGGCTTATATAATTGTATTGGGGTACATTTGCACATGTTCTGAAACAGTAGTAGTCACCTGACATGGGACATTCTTGACACTTCTTTTAGCAAGAAGAGTCTACTCTTTTGGTTTTGATTGCCTGGGCCATGAATAAAGTTTTTTTTTTAATTTTACAATTTGGACAAAGCTAGGTACATTTTTATTACATCAGTACTACAAACTTGCAAAGCACAAAGATAGTCATTTCTAAATGGATAGCAACAGAATAAGCTAATATGAGTATTTTATATCTTTATAATAGGTAGTTTATTAAACATTCCATATAAAGGTGACCATCCTTTTTTGACAATTTTATATCATTGCTTCGTTTTTAACACTAGTGTTAGGATAGCTTCTTGATTTCAATCCGTATAACAAGATGTATGTCTTCCATCTCATTTATGGGCAAGTTATTTGTAAAATTACCTTATTCTTTATGCATTAATAATACCAAAATACACTGAGAATGCATTAAACTCAGTGATATTTCTATATTTCAAGGATTAGCTATTTATATATATTTATATTTATGTTAGTGGAAGTTTTATGATTTCTTTAATTTTTAAGTTATTTTTACATTTGCAACATCCTCTTTAAAGTTATTTCTTAAAAACAATAAATTAGTTATGAACTGTTTATAATTTTGTACTTGAATAGTGCTTATAATTCTGAATTACTGGTGATTGACATTTCTTAATACTTTTGAGTCAGTGGAATGAAATACATTTATATGCATATTAAATTGAACTGAATAATTACTAACTGGTATGGTAAGTTTAATGACTTATACTTCATGAGTGAAACTCCCACTTTCAAAATTTAGTTGAGAACTTAAAAATGCACACACAAATGTTTCTCATACTTACTGAACACATAAATATTTGTCATTAATTTTTATAACCTCCTCTTGTTTCTCACAGAAGTTAGCACAGCTTTTCTTTATATCCTCTGGCTTTTCCGATGTACACAAACCACATTCCTCAGAAAAATCTGCAAAATTTAATTTGTTAGTAAATAATATAGAAAAAATATAGCAAAATGAACCTTGAAAATGCATTATTTACACCTAAAACTACATAATGAATTATCAAATTGAACTTACTAATTCGAAACATATATGCTGATCACTTATGTATCACTTTTACAAACTATAAATTTGTAAAGCTCTTTATTAAAATACATTTTATAACAGTTTCTTTTGTTATATTTCCATAAACAGAAACATCTTATAAAGAAAAAAATATATGTTACATCTACTTAGAGTGAAAATATAATACAAATAACAGCTTTAGGCATATAGTCTAAAAGTAGGTTGAAGTGCTATGAGAGAGCAAATTTTGAAGTGGCTCATTTATAGTTTTTAATTTTCCAGAGCTTTAGGTTTCATGCACTAATCAGGGGACATTGTGATGTTATGTTGTTAATACCACTGGCAGGTACACAGCTTTTAAACAGTGGGTATGGGCAGTGGTATATGTATGCCCCTGCAATTGTGGAGAGGTCCAAGCCAAAAGGGAGCCTATAGGGCCTGACAAACTTAAGAATTATTGACAATGGAAATAAATGTAAAGGCCCAATTACTTTTTGTGGAGGGGAGACCATCTTTTGTACTGGATATAGGAATATTCTTAAAAGAAATTTTGGAAAATTAAAGCCTAATATGTTATCTGAAAGTTTTTAAAAAGTTTAATTATTAGTATGTCTCTTGGTTGTACAGCAGCAAGTGTATGGATTTACAACACTAAAATTGGGGGTCCAATTCCCTGTGATGGACACAGCAGATAGCCTGATGTGGCTTTGCTATAAAAACACACACATTATTAGTATAATAAAGTCTGCAAGTTATCCTCTGTTTTACTCTGACTGCCCTGTGCATATTAAAATTGATACTGTTACCTTTTATGAAATATTAATCACAACTGTAAGGTGTATTCAACCTATCCTTTCAATTTATTACTGAATGCACTTGACCACAGCGTATAAGTTGACAGCATTAATGCTGGATTAGGATGTAATAGACACTGCTATGTAAATCTATGCAGTAAGACATGCATGGTTTATCTGATTGATTTTGTGTTATTTCTGTTATAATTACTTAGATGACATCATTAGATGACTACTTAGTAAATCTAGGTCTAACCAAACTCAAATATTAGTTTTTTATCAATAATAGCAAAACTTAAATTTTACTGTTTGTTTGTTTTGAATTTCGCTTAAAGCTACACGAAGGCTATCTGTGCTAGCCATCCCTAATTTAGCAATGAAAGACTAGAGGGAAGGCAGCTGGTCATCACCACCCACCACCAACTCTTGGGCTACTCTTTTACCAACGAATAGTGGGATTGACCATCACATTATAATGCCCCCATGGCAAGCATGTTTGGTGGGATGAGGAATCGAATCCACAACCCTCAGATTACAAGTCAAGTGCCATAACCACCTGGCCATGGCCAGGCAATTTTACTGTTAAGCACATAATAAATGAGATGAGATTTGAGAAAAAAAGTCAACTTATAGCCAAACTCAAACATTAGTTATTTTATCAGTAATAGCAACACTTAAATTTTACTTTATTTGCAAGTACTATACAAATTGTGAGCTTATTTCAAGCACCCATAATAAACAAGGTTTAAACATCCCTTTCATCAGAACTAATTGAGAAATTTAACAAGTTATAAACACACAGAAACAATATTTTCTTTACAATTTATAAATAAACTCTTTAAACCCATAATTTTTTGTGTGTTCTGCCAGAATTATTTTCATGATTTCCTAATAATTATCACCCCATCTTATGAAATTTAAATTTTTTAAATTTTGTTTTTCCCTTCTGCAGCAGCAAAGATACCCACATCAAGAATTATTGAGTAAATAGCCTCAAATCTTTTGCTGTTGAACATTTGGTGTCACCATCCAATGGGTAAGTCGGATACTAACAGCAACTGCTCAGGTTTAAGGAGTTAAACCTTATTTTCATTACAAGTACTACAGAAAATGAAATCTTACTTCCATTATATATTCCAGTACAATCACGACAAGTTAACCCATCACCACCACACACACCACAGTCATCCTCCATCAGTGGGTGGTCAATCACACGTAGATCCAAACAGTCTCGTTGTTCCAAATAATAAACCATAAAATCTTCAGCAAGAGGACCCTCTTTTCCACAAAGCTAACAGAAAAATTCCAATGGGTTCATTATGATATTGTAAGCCATTCTTAACGGTTAACAAAAATACATAAGAATTAACTACATCTTTAGTGGAGCATTATCTGAATTTTTTTAAGTGAAAAATTTATTATGCATCAGAATATCAAGCTAAAGCAATCACATAATTGACTTTAGTTAAATAAATTGAGTATAAAATAGTTCAGAATGCACAATTTACAATAATTAATTATTCAAGACCAGGATGTTAAATTCACACTTATAACAAATATTACACAAGCACAATTACAAAATGGGGTCTGTGTTGGGCCTCAACACCAGAAGTAAACTCAATAATGATATTTATAAATGATAATCCTTCCTTAGAATTATGCATAGATATAATAAACACAAGCCAATTCACTGGCTGCAATACATCTGCATTTACTTCCCTTTAGTATTTGATCGAGTTATATTGCAACTTAACATTTTTTATATTCTACAATCAATTTTAAACAGTTTCTTTAGTCTACTTGGGCTTAATCACTCCTTATTGCGAAAATATTTTTTGACGGAGTATATTATATAGAATTATATTTGTTTGTTTGTTAAGCACAAAGCTACACAATGGACTATCTGTGCTTTGCCCTTCATGGGCATCAAAACCCAATTTTTAGCATTATAAGCCCTCAGATTTACTGATGAGCCACTGGGAGGCAGAATTATATAATGCTAGGAATAAGCATACCAACTTTCATTAACAGACAAGTAAGAAACATTGTACATTTAAAATTCACTAATCAAAATATTTATTTAAATCTGTATTAGTATTAATTAACTAGTGGTACTTCCAGGTCTTTTGTGCCTCATTATATGATCAAAATGTTCTTTGTTAAAAATAGCATTAAAAAACTTTTATAAATAATTTGAGCATTAAGAATTTAACATCTCATTATTAGTAACATTTAATGACAAAATACCAGGATTATCATTAACACAGAAAAGGGGTAAAAAGAATAGTATGCCGCTGTTTTTTTTTTGCACCAGTCTCTCTCACCAATAAATACATGAAAAATTAACATATAATAACACCTCAACATTTTCCAATATTTGTCACCAACTCCAGAAATACAGATATAAAGGTTTACAAACATATAGTGAATGCCCAAAATAATTTCTGTCACTTGCAGTAAGTATACTTATGGACTTGGATCTGAAGTTTTCTTAAAACCAAATGAATCTAAAGTAATTATTTTCATTAATATAAAAGATAAAAAAATATGATAATCTAAAATAACATACAAATAAGTAAAATCGTAAAACCAACCAGAGCACAATTTGCTAAGTTCATGTCAACAACTTCTCCATCACCTCTACTATCAGTCATATCCCAAGCTGTTCCTAAAAGCATAACTTTTTCAGCAGCCTCAAATATGGAGTATTTGACATCGGGGTATTTTCCAACAAAACGCAACTCCGTTGAAGGGGAAAGAAACACAGCTTTCATTGAAACACTCTTTGTCATTCCTTGGTTTAAACTTCTATGATGAATAAGACCAAAATTGTAAGGAATAAATTCCAGTGACATGTTTGAAAATGAAGATCGATTTGATGCAACTGGTAGACTCTGCCAAACAGATTGCTCAGTTGTTTTATACTGCCACATCCCTGTAGAAAGAAAACCAGTGACATATATTAATTAAAACTAATTTAATTACTTTTATTGTAACAAATTTTGAGCTTAAAGCATCTATTTATACAGGAAAAATACAGGAAAAATACTATAAATCATAGTTAAAATTCAATATGTAGAAACAAGGCCAAAATTCTGGAATGTTTTTTTTTCATTTCGACCTTAGTCACATCAAATTAGGGGTCAGCATGTATTTTTGGAAGCCAAGAATTTTAACACCCAGGTGGCTAGTCCAGTCAGCAACAATTTGTTGATACCAAATCTGTAGTAAACTTCCTAATGTTTTATCATGGTAGTTATAATGTAATGAATATCCATTCCAATGATTTTTGTGCAACAATTTGACAAAAAGAATGCAGAATAATTTTTAAGATTTTTAAAAAGCCAACAGTTTTCCAACACTTAAAAGTTATACTTCTTGAAATGACCTTAACATTTAATTAAGTCTTATCTAAGGTAAAGTTTTTTAATTATCTGGTTTATATATATAACTGTCATTCTATAAGAAAAACAATGAGGATATGAGAAAATTTCTATTGCACCATACCATCAAAAATTATCTTTATGCATTATTTTTGTTATTTGTGATATTAAGATGTACTGTACTGTAAATGACACTGTAACACATGCACAAGAATAAGTGATTTCTTTCTAAAAGTATATGATATACAATCTTTTTAAGACGTACAAAGAAATGTCTATTTAATTTGGAAGCCTTAAACAAGGACCACTTTCAATGTATAAATAGGTATAAAAATTTTGTACAATTTACTTTTTATTTAATTTAATATCTATTGTATACACACTGATGTGAGAGCACATTGCCAGTATCTGCTGAAAAAACAGGTCTAATACCATAATAAACTCATGAAGAAACACCATTTGTGAATTCAGAGGGACCCATCATAGTACCATCAGCAAAAAGTAACCAGTGTAAACTAGTATATATGATATTATAAACTAGAATGGCATAATAAATTAAGTATGAAAAAAGATGAAACATTAACACTATCAATTGCCTTAACAATCTTAAACACCTCAGTCAGATCCACTCTAACTTCTCTTTTTTGAAGAGAAAAAAATTTTGAAAGATCTTAATTTCTCCTTATATGACAACTCCTCCATCCTAGGCACCATTCTAATCACCCTCCTCTGAACCCTTTATAACAATTCAATGTCCTTCCTAAGGTAAGGAGTCCAACACTGGACACAATACTCCAAATGTGGCATAACCAGTGACCTATACAATGAAATTATATCCTCTTTAGACTTGTATTCAATATTTCTGTGGCTATAACCTAAAATCCCGTTTGCCCTACCACTAGCAATAGCACACTGCTTGGATGGCTTAAGAGACTGATCAACCACTATACCAAGATCCCTTTCTTTTATGACACTGTTAAGTTTATTCCTATCCAAATTATACTTATAATTCAAATTACAATAACCCACATGCATTATCTTGCATTTATTATAATTAAAACCCATATGCTATTTAATTGCCCAACTCACTAAATGATCTAAATCTTTTTGTAAAGCAGCAACATCCTCCTTACAGCCAGCAACACCCAAAATCTTAATATCATCTGCAAATTTAAGTAACTTATTGACCGTTCCTTCACCTATGTCACTGGTGTAAATAAAAAATAAATAAAAAGGTTCTAAGACTGAGCCCTGAGGTACCCTATTTGTGACATTAAAACAGTTTGACCGAACTCAATTTACAACAACCCTCTGCTTTCTTCCATCCAGCTACCCTTCTATCCAATTAGCCAACTTATCCCCCACACCTATAGAGATAATTTTCTTTACAATCCTTTTATGTTGCACCTGAAAATCTAGATACATCGAATCAACACCCTTACCCTCATCTTCATAAGCAGTAAACTTTCAAAAAAATGTCAAAAGATTTGTAAGTCAATACTTTCCCTTAGTGAAACCATGTTGACTATCCAATAAATTTCTAAACTTTGTTAAGTAACTTTGCAAAACAACTTTTATCACACTTTTCAAAACTATTACCATAACTGATGTATTGTCACATGATTATGGGCTATTATATTGTTACGTCTCCGTTTGTTAATTAACTTTCCGTAACTTCGTTCCGACGAAACTTGCGACACAAGTTCTTTACTTAATAAAACTGGTTTATTCTTTCCGAATACAACTTTACCGATACACTCAACTTCAACAATCGGGCTAAACAAACGCTATAACAACGAACGTCAATAATACTTCTGACTGCAGATCAATTACTCACTATCTACACACACATT
>NW_013667976.1:13808-29533 GCF_000517525.1 Limulus polyphemus | reverse complement strand
TTTGAAAATAAAAAAGTTTATAAACATTGCTGATTAATTACTGATCAAAATCTTTAATGAAATGTTAAACTTTATAACTTACATGTAGTCCTGGAGATGTGCGACAGTGCTAATTATTCAGATTTTAGTAAAACTGAGAACAGAGGGGAGGTTGAATAAAACAATTACTGACTGGTGATTTTGGGTAACAGATCATTATGATAATCAGCCAATAATTGTTCACTATTTAACTGAAATACCTTTCACTTGTAGTTCTAATCTGTTTGATCAAATCGAATAATTGGTTGGGAGTTTCAGCATCCAAGCAAATTCAGTATTTTAACCTTATTTTACAATCTTGTATTTCTTACATAAAAACAATGTTTTAAGAAGCATAAAATTATGTCTTCCTAAACTGCCTTAAAGTAAATCATTCTTTACTTTTCCTTGAATTATTTCAGTTACAGAAAAATTGTGATAATGTTTGTCTCACTGCGATTCTCCTCCAAGAGATAGAACTTCTCCCTACAGCAAATCCAGAAACATTCATAAATTGAACCACCAATTTTTTTTCTATAATAACTGTTATAAATATATAGTTATATAAATACTATAGTTTGAATGCCAAAAGCCAGTTAAATACTAGAAAACTAATAGGCTAAAAAGATTTTATAAAAACAAGTTAATTGCAGGGTTTTTTTCCTCATTCAAAATCAGGGGTGTGTTAATTAAGAGGAATGTAAAAAAAACAACTGCAGTTAGTTGTAGGTTCTTTTGAATGTCTCTTATTGAAAAAATGAAATGTACTACCATTTAACTTTTTCACTGTAGATGACAAAATAATGTATAACAATTAGTTCAGATATATCCAATGAAAAAATCGTAACTCAATGTGAAGGAAAACTTAACTTTGTATTTAATGTACACAATGCCCCAAAGATGGTTTCCAATTGAAACATTCAGAAAAAACAAAAAAACAAAAGATACTATTTTTTATTTAAGTTAACTAATCTAGAACACCCAGATCCATAAAACAAAGATGTTAGTGTATTATTCATTTAACTATTTATTTATTCCCAAGAATAAGCAGTATAAAGGCATCTACAAGTAATATCAAAAAAGTATTCTGGATAAGGTTGTCCTCTAAATAAGGCTCATATTACAGGTTAAAAAAAAAGATGCATGATAAAAGTAAATAACTGGCAGAAAATCTTACTTCATAATTTCAATTTCAGTAGCTAATCAGCAATCTGCAAATACCACTATTCACTATAACTATTTTAACTTTAATAAGATAAATTTTGGCTTTATTGTGAATGATGTTTGTTTATTTGTTTTTTAGAATTTTCACACAAAGCTACACAAGGGCTTACTGAACATAGTCTTTGAGCTGATAAACTAGAGGGAAAGCAGCTAGTCAACAATACAAGCTACAAACTCTTGGGTTAATCTTGTCTTAACAAATAAAGGTATTTGTCAATCACCATTACAGTGCATTCACCTATGACCCCAATGTATATAGTGGTTTTGCAGCAATGTGACACAAAATGTAAATCTTAATTAGCTATATTCAAAATCCAGGCCTGACTACAGTCTGAATGAAACTTAAAGATATAGGATTATTCTACTAACTTATATTTCTAATACTGTGTTTTAAAAATGTGTTTTACCTATTTCACTTTCTTCTGCAATTAATACAGCTATTCCTAATTCATCACCATCACTGTCTTTATACACAGGAGTCATGAACTGTGAAACAGTGAAGGTTTTTGAGCTCATTAAGTAAGAGAAGTGTGGAAGGTTTTCCATCAAAATATTCATCCGTGGAACTGGAGCACTGTTTTTAGGGTTAACCTGTCAGGATAGATGGCATATTTTAAACTACAACTTTCTGCTTAACAGCTATTAAAATCTTATATGACTAATATGTGTGCATTTTACTGTAAAGAGCATAAAAAATCCACAACCATAGCTCTTATAAAAATAATACAATCAAGGTTTGTATATCATTATATAAAATGGTATATGTTAAATGACTGAAATGATAAAGTTTTATTTTTTCTTTTCTTATGAACACCCTAAAATTTTTTATACACACATTTTTAATTCATACAGTATTCTTAACAAGTTTATTTATAAAGACAATTTTATTTCAGTTTATACTGAATAAAATAAATGTTTACATTTTATTTCATCTAGAAATTAATTCCAAACAGGTTGATTTTTTATTAAGCATTAATTGCCTTATGGGTATGCTACCAGAATATGATTTTGCAACACAGTAAGTCAAATATTAGCTTAACTCACAGACAATCTTGTAATCAATAGTGCTATTTTGTGCGTGTTTATAGAAATTTATCCCGTTTTAGTCACTAATTACCTGCACTGATAAGGTCTTTTCATCTAGAAGCAACAAAGTTTCTTCTTTAGAATTGAACAGCTTTACATTCACATCTGATCTGCCATGCATACCAGCATGACTGGTTATTTTGATGTCACTGGTTAGTGGTAGAATTGTTCCAGAAATTAAGTCAACTGGTTCCCAACTGAAGGCAAATAAAAAAAGATTGGTGTTGCATTGTAAATTAATGTTGATAATGTTTCTTCCCTCCAAAATTTATGAAAATAATTCAACAACAATGAAAAATAGTTTTAAAACACTTTCTTTTGTTTTTAGTCAGTTTCACTTCTAGAAGCCTTTTTCTCTGTGGTTATCATGCTTTTATTAGAAATTTAACCGTTTTTAATAAAAACATTTTATGATGAATACAAAATACAAGCCTAACTATTCAAAACAGTTATAATGGATATAAAACAAGATAAAACATATGTATCAGACAGTTTAAATATTAACTAACAAAATATTTGTACTGAATATAAAACAATAAAAAAATGTATACATCAAACAGTTTAAATATTAACTACCAAAACAGTTGTACTGGATACAAAACAAGAAAAAATGTACGCATCATACACTTTAAATATTAAGTACCAAAACAGTTTTACGAAATATAAAGCAAGAAAAAATGTATGCATCAAACAGTTTAAATATTAACTACCAAAACAATTGTACTGGATACAAAACAAGAAAAAACATATGCATCATACAGATTAAATATTAACTAACAAAATATTTGTACTGAATATAAAACAATAATAAATGTATGCATCAAACAGTTTAAATATTAACTACCAAAACAATAGTACTGGATACAAAACAAGAAAAAATGTATGCATCATACAGTTTAAATATTAACTACCAAAACAATTGTATTGGATAAAGAACAAGAAAAAATGTATATATCCAACAGTTTGAGAATGAGATACTCAAAACATGGTAGATTTACAAATAAGTAATCAAACGTTCTTCTTGGCTCCATGTGAAATTTCATACAAGATAAAAGAAAACATAAATTTCATTTTAGTAGATTATAAAAAATTACAATATAATTCCCTATAGCTGTTAAAATAAGGTAGAGTTCTTTAAAAAATGTTGAATTAACTATCAATCTACTGTCTATGTTATGTAGTTTCCTTTATTCAACTTCAGACATGTCTGGATTGGCACAAACCTTTCACTGTTTGGTGTTTTGGCAGTCATTTTAAATAAGTCATCAGCTTGAACAGTGGAAGAGTCTTGGAAAGATATATTTACACTGAATGGTCCTTTCTTCTCAATCAGTGATATGGCCTTTGTGTAGTTAATCCATGTCTTGTTGATTGTGTCAAAATAAAGCTGTTCAACTGGTGTTGGAAGATAAGCTGCAAGATTTAGAAATAAGTAGAGCATATACAAAAGTAATACATAATTTTTGTCTTGTCAAACGCTAGATATTGATACCACTTTCATAACTTAAAATAACTATCAGCAGATGCTTTCTTCAGTAATGTTCAGTAATTACAGAAAATATAGATAAATATAATCTACATTATGCCTTTTGTCCAGGGCTTTAAGATTTTCTTAAAAAATCCAAACTTTTATTGTTGAGTAGATAAAAAAGTATTATCTAAGACAGAATAATGAGCTAAGAAGTGTACCTAGTCATTAACTCTTATCAGACCTTCTGGGATAGTTTGTATCCCAGCTAGGTAATAATATGAAATACCCAAGCTATGAACTTATTTTTTTTTACACATACTATCAAACGAATAAACAGCTATACATAGGGAAATTTATTTCTAGATCAAATAGCATTTAGTGTGATTCCAAATTATATTTTGACTGGGATAAAAGAAAAACAGCCCCAAGCCAATAAAAAGTATATATCCTTGTCTAGTCTCATCACTTTAATTGTAGAGAAGAAGTGTTTAATTTAAAGATATATTACATTAATTGGAAAAGTAGCATCTACCACATATTGGTTGTGTTTGACACTTTGATGTAATTTTTCAGAATCATGAATTTTTATATATTCTTTATTTCAAAGAATAAATCTTGGAGTTTATATACAATTCAAGTGTTTTAAATAAAAAGAAATGTATTCAAATAATATGCATATCATTTTAGAATAATCATATGTGGCTATTTCAGAAAAACTATTATGAGTACTATAATTTTGCATTTGTCACAAATTTTTATGAGAGTTAAATGAACTGCAATATTTTAAAGAAAGTTATAAAAACTTCTGCTTAAGTGTTGTCAGTGTGATTTACCACAGTGTACTTTAACCAACTTTGCCAACTTTAAAATGTAATAGGTAAGTTTCAGTTTTGATTTGGTATAAGACAACTAAGTTCTACTACACACAAGTGTTGTTAGGTTTGAAGGGTATAGTACAACTACAGAATATGAAATAAAAACCTTTATGCTATAAAAATGTATACTTTATCATGAGATGTCATCAAGTTGATGTTTTCTGTTGGATAAAATGTAGTAATTTTATCCTTTACCATGAAAGTTTTTAAACCTGTTGTTAATGTTTTTTTAGAACTAGAACTGAATTTCTCACCCAAAACCCACATAGGCACTTTACTGTGCATCTTCCACCACATAGTGCTATTTTACTAAGTACTTTGTTTAATTTTTGTGATTTCAATTTCTTATAATATCCATTTGAGTATTATTATATCAATACTAATCTTTCAATTATTTTTACTTACACCAGAAAGAACTCTATGTGCAGAAGATGTATATTTACACTCACAAACTTAAGCCAAAATTCTGATATTTAACTCACAAATATATATACTTACACCAGAACTTTCCAGTACCTAATGCAGGTATTTGTACAACATCAGACAACTTGACCAATAATGGTTCACCTTCTTTTAAAGTCACTGCGGGGGTTGTAAAGAAGATCTGTGGATGTGATGAAGATGACACAACAAGATGACATAGCAGGTGAAAAATTCCACCTGCAACAAGAAATTATAAAAGCTTTAATGACAGGTTATTTTTTTTATCTCATAACCACAAACTTACATTTTTAAACTAATTAAGACAGTAAATGTATGTCAAAGTATCTCAAAATATATCTCTCTCTGTCTTTAACCTCATTTCCTATGGAATCAACAGGGATGTATATATATATATATATACAGTTGTATACACACAGTTGTCAGATGCTAGTTTCAGAAGAGCTCACACTGCCAAATTGTAGTTTTTATTTTCATATAAATCACATCAAATTTTGATATGCCATTTGTTAGTTTTCAATTGAAATTTTCAATCAATCTGTTGATAAAAAACATTACATAACACAACAACATTAAACATATAGGCAATTACTGTGAGTATTTCTCAAGCCAAATGGAAATTTCAGTTAACAAAGAGACTGTGAATGAGGATTTCAAGCTGAATATGTGGATTCTAAAAACATATTCACAGTTCATTCCAATACAAGAGTAGAAAATGTCATTATTACAGACTTTTAAAATGAATTTTAAACTAGATATGCATTTTTCTTTTACTTTACCATTTAGTTTTTATCGTAATTAGTTTTTGTATCATGATTAAGACATATAACGTGAAACTAATAACGAAGTAATATGTATTGGATCACAGAAACTGCTTTACAATCATGCAATATATTTACATAAACATACTATAAAACAAAAACTTATCAGTAATGAATGGATGACAATCTTCATTACTTACCTTTGTCTAGTAACATCAACCGAACCACCCCAAACAGTTCAGGCCTTATGGTTTCCACTCTCAAAATATATCCTAACTTTAAAACAACTTTTTCTCGTAGTGAAACCCATTTATTTTGAACTGTAAAAATAAATAAATTATTCTCCATATTTGAGCTAATTACAAACTTAAGAGTTCTAAAAACATTATAATCTGGACAAAATTTAGCTTCTTAGGAATAATTTTTTTTACTGAACTTAACATTGTTCCATTTTTGTATGAAAAAAAACAACTAAAGTATATAAATTTCACAAGCCAAATTAGTAAAATCAAAATTTATTTAAAATTAGCATATCCAAAACAAGCTCTCTGTGTATAACTTATGATTCAAACACTAGGGCATTTCTTTAAAATATTTCAGACTATCATTGTATCAAAGTTGTTAACCTTTGATTTTATAAGTTTGATTTGTAACTTATTAAAGAGAAAATTTAAACAAAATATTTTAAGTATTGATCTTGAAATTTATCTTTTACTAACACCATTTAATTATCACCTCTAGTAATCTATTTTTAATAACGTCCTTTATTTTGATTTTCTGCTTCATTAGGAGCAACTACCTTCCCACAACTGGCCACAGAAGTTGATTGGTAATTTAGATGTGTGATGTATTGGACTTGAGCACCACATCTGCTTTTAATTTATTTACACTGTATGTATAATTTTACTTCACATGAGAACTGCAAACTGAAGTTTATTGAGGTAGATGGTAAATACCTACTACTGTACAGAACATACTTCCACAGACTACATTTTACCTTTCCCTCACTGCAAACTGACTGCACCTTTTTTCACTGCAATGTTTGTGGCCTAATTTATCTAAAATGTTATATTAATTCAGTTAATTTAGCTTGGAAAATTCAAGAAAAAAGTGACATATACATGACTATATGTAACCATATATGAGACATCAACTTTTATGGTGTATAATGCCTAAATTGGTATTTAAAAGTTAAAAATAATTCCCGAAGGTGACTTAACCCTCCCAATTTCCCTGAACTAAAATCAACAAACACATGATACCAAAAAGGATAAATATGCACATTTTAAACTTATTTAAGCACTCAATAAGATTTCAGCCCTAGTTAAATAAAATAATTTAGATACATATGAATTCCTTGATGACTGGTATTAATTATCCTTCTAACTATACAAACAAAATTATACACATGTACTGTTAATTGATCATGAAATTAACCTGTTTAGTTGACTAAAACGTAGTAATGTTTAAATTGTATCTTATGTAAACACTGCTAATGTGACAATTTGTTCAAACCTATCCATAATTTTCAGCATATTTTGCTAATACATGTAAATTTGTGCAGCTAGAAAGTTTTGAAACATATCAATTCTACATCATTTCTGATAGCTTGATCAACTTTAACTACTACAAAATTCAGGGTAAGCAAAGCAGTTCTCCATGGTTCACAATTGTCTAGCTTGGATGAGACCAATATAAAAATAAACAAATCTCAAGATAATCCACTCTACTACCAATTGGTAGCCTACCTTACTACCACAGAACAGTCCACATTACTACCACAGTGTAACACACCCTACTTCTACAGGGTAGTTCACTTTTCTACCACCACCATGCTGCTACAAGTAGCCTACCATATACATATAACTACACATAAAACATAGAAATAAGTTCTACTGATCAGACTTCCTCTATTCTATCAGATACAAGTTAGTTCAATTCGACTAGCATATTTAGATATGTATCACGTAACAAAAAGTTGCTGATTGTAGTCATAGTCTTCTGTCTAATTCAAAACTTGAATTAATGAATTTCTTTTACTTGAACTTATCTGTAGAAGTATGTGCATCAACAACTGAAAGTGCAACATATAATATGAACAGAATTATCCATATAAATATAGATTTTTTATACCTATATTTGTTGTAGTGCAAACATAACATCAAACCTTTTATCTTACCCAACATTTGCCACTTCCCAACTCTTTTGTCTACACCCACCACTAAGAATGCAGTAGATTCTGAGGAGATATTTTTGAATCCTGATGATCCCTCAAATACAAATGACAATAGAAACTTATTACTTGTGTCTCCTGCTGTAACAAGTTGCTGAACAAGCCAGATCTGACCTCTGGGTACATCTAACAGGAATTAAGATTGTCATTTCATTTTAAAGATATATGTTTTATAATTTTGAAAAAAATCAAAATGTTAAATTATCATAAAGTAAGATAAGAAAATATTACAAAAGCTTTTAGAAATTTTCAAATAAAGATATTAACTTTTGTTGAGGTAAATTAAAAACAACTACAATTACTTAACAATAGTTGTGCATTTTAAAATTACACATTAAAATGCAACTGATATGAATTGTTCTTCATTTTTCATCCCTACTTGAGAGAATCAGAGAGCTCATTCCAAGAAAAATATGCAGATATTATAGCATGTATATAAATTACAAATATATATAACAACCAACAATCTAAAAACATTAAATCAAAAACTATGAAACTTATTACCACAGATTTGATAGTTTTATTTAACACACCTTTATATGAATAAAATTTAACCATTATCATATAAATTTGTCTTAACAGGTATTCTGTAATAATAAATGTACACACATTTTTCCTTATGCATGTAGCACTTTTCAGATATAACCCAATAAAACTTTTCATGTGCAAAAAAATTAAAAAACATTAACTTTCCACAATTTTGAATTACCATAACTTCTTAATACAAATGTTTCTCTATTATCTCAATGTTATGATTTTCCTAAATAAAAATGTATTTCTGAGAGGTACTTCCCACTTCTCACAAGATTAGCTTTTCTTGTTTTGTGCTGCCCTCTGTATGAAAACATTTTCAGAAACATATGCCACAAGCCTTCATCATCCCTCTGTTGGAATCCAAAGTTCCAACACATCTTTCATGCAAATCATCATGCATCACCTCTCCACCAATAGGAGAGCACTACTATCATTTGATGCATGTGATTCCCTGTACGCGCTACTACCGAACTATCACTTTAAAGTTTGGCGGAAGATGAGAGCATCAGAAGATTGTGGGGAGGATTGGTGAGAAGTGTGAGAGGAGGGAAGTACCTATCGGTACTCTCCCTCCGCTCACAAGATTAGCTTGAATCACACATTTAAATGAAGGAAGGACCAGTGCCAGGAAGCATAGGCATATCTCCCAGAAGCATCTGAAGGACACCCACAAAATGAGAGGAACAGATTAGATGATCTTAGGAGGGGCACTGCACCACATCTGAGCCAGGTATCTCCTCGCTAGGAACATGGACATGATCAGGAGGATCAGACACGGTAAAACGTAAAGGGAGCACGTCCACATGGGAGGGAATAGTTTAGCAATGTGATCTTAAACAGAAGTAAGAATTGCTCAATCCCACGATGGAAATTGGACAAGTGAGGATATGTCCCATGGTGTAGAGTGGCTAGGTTGTGACGGACCATACTCTGTAAGTCAACTACATCCAAAGCCTCATTCACTTGGTATCAACATCAGATGCCTAGATGGCCAATGAAACCAAAAAGAATGGATCAACATGGAAAGGAAGGGGGAAGCAAAGACCCTGCAGAATGGGAAAAATGGAAGGTATGGGATAATGCCAGTTGAAACCCCAAAATCAAGGAGACTGAAGAACCCGTCTCAGAGAGCCACATGAAAAACTCAGAGATACAGACAACCATTGGGTGAGAAGCCCAGAAACCCTGATTCAATACCCAGGTGCAATAAATGCTCCATTTGCATTGATAGACAGCCAAAGAAGAAGGGCAATGGAATGGGCTAAATGTGAAGTTACTCTGTGAGAGAAACCAGAAGTCCTCGTTAAGGGCCTGACAAAAGCTAGGCATGAAGACAGAGACATTGCAGGATGGAGAGCTTGTGACTGGGGTTGATGGAGCAGGTTGGGACAGAAGGGAAGAGGAGGAACCACCTGCAGTTGGAGCAACCAAGGAACCCAAGGTTGAGTGGACCAGTAAGGAGCAATCACAAGGACTGTGCATGGAGTGGCATGAATGAGGGAGACCACCTGATGAAGTAAATGAATGGAAGGGTAAACATAAAGAAACATATCAGACCAATTTTGGCTGAATACATCAAGAGCCAAGGCTCAAGAATGAGGAACAGAGGTCATTTGTGATTGAGGGTGGAAGCAAAGGCATCAATATGGGGCATACCCAGATGCAGACAGAGCCACCGAAAAATGGCAAGATGCAGGAACCATCCGTGGGATAAAAGAAGAAAAACAGTCACCTACAAGATTAAAAGCTTCCGGTACACAACACACCATCAAATGAAGTTAACGTGTGTGGTCCCAATAAAGAAGATCCAT
The DNA here is from genome assembly GCF_000517525.1 of Limulus polyphemus. Taxonomy (NCBI): domain Eukaryota; kingdom Metazoa; phylum Arthropoda; class Merostomata; order Xiphosura; family Limulidae; genus Limulus; species Limulus polyphemus. Next base: position 19,079 of record NW_013667976.1, on the reverse strand, counting down.
AGTGCAAAAACACAGGGAAGTGGACCTGGTGCCACCTTGGTGATTGATATAAGCCACCATGGTAGAATTGTCAAAATGGATCATAATCAGCCGGCAGCTGGCAAGAGAAAGAAAATTATCCAAAGCCCAATGAACAGCCAGGATTTCGAGAACACTGGTGTGAAGAGAACTCTCCTCCACAGACTAATGACCAAAAACTACCTGGTGATCCACCCAGGCACCCCAGCCTTGAAGGGATGCATCCATGAACAGATGTAAATCTAGCCACAGAGGAGGAAGCGGGACACCCACCAACATGTGGGCCCTGTTTAACCACTAATAGAGATCATCTACAAGGGATAATGGAAGGGATATAAAAGTATCCAAGGGATCCCAAACGAGGTTCTATTTAACATGAAAAACCTATTGAAGAAAATGCATATGTCCCCTGCCCAGGGGTATGATAGGGGTCATGGAGGACCACATTCCCAAAAGTGATAGAGCCTCGCGAGCTGTAAGTGAGGGAACAGACAGGGCTTTCCAAATGGCCTGTTCCATAGAATCAAGACAGAGAGGAGAAGGTTGGGCCAGACTGAGATGAGTGTTAAAGAAAATACCCAAATGGACAAGGTATTGGGCAGGAAAAAGGAAAGACTTCTCCAATTTGATCAATCAGCCCACCCATGCAGCTTTGGCCAGGAGCTGACGAATGTGACAGGCCAATTCCCGTTTGGAATGAGCAAGAAGGAGCCAGTCGTTCGTATAAACATGGAAGCACAACCCCGTAGCATGAATATGTCGAGCAAAGGTGCAGACCACGGGACAAAACATGGTGCTGAGGCTAGCCGAAAGGTAAGGTGCAAAACTGGTACACAGCCCCAATGGACAAACTGAAGATATGGACGGGAATGCTCTGCCACAGAAACGTCCACCTTGGTCATCCAAAGACCTGGAGAAAATGTCTCCATGGTAAAGCAAGGAGTGTGAACATACTGATTGAGACAGGATAAATTGATGACAGGATGCCAGTCCCTGGTCTTCTTGGGAACCACAAACAGGTGGTAGTAAAACCCCAGGGAACCAAGTGGAGTGGGTTTGATAGCCTATTATACAATGAGGTTCTGAACCACCTCTGACAAATGTTGGTATGTCAAGGGATCCCAAGGAGAGGGGAAGGGAAAGGGAACACTGGATAATGGAGAAAGAGAGAGAGAAAGAGGATAACATATCCCTCCAAGACCACCTTGTGAACCCAAACATTGGCAAGAAAAGGGTCCCACAAATGAACGAAATTCTAGAGATGAGCCCCCACTAGGCCCAAATTGACCACTGGTGCGGCTGTTGGTGGGTCGTACATCATTGAGTAAATCATCGAACCGTGGAATCGCTGGACGGTGGGACTGGAAGAGGTTGGGAAGGGGAAGGTTGGGGGACAGGAATCAGTGCCGCACTCAGCCCCGACTGTGACGAACGAGCTACCAAGTTAGTAGGGGTAGAATGAGCGACTCCATAGACTCAGAAACTTAGTCAAACACATAATGCCACAAAAAGGGGTCATGTGGAGGTCCTTCAGATAAGATGCCTGGCCACGGGTCCACACCAAAACCTCATCATGGCTCAAGATGTTCCAACAACAAACAAACCATGTTTGAAATGCGAGAGTTGAATACGATAGACGAGCCAACGTAGAAGTAAGGATGAGGTAGGTTTCAGCATAAAACCCCTAAACATTCCTGTGAAGAGCCTCTGACAAAAGGTGAAGAGAAGAAAGGAATCTTAACAGGGTCGTGAGGGTAAGATGAAGGTGAGAAAATTGGGCTTGGGTAAGTTGGACAGGGTAATCTGGGTTCACCCCCAAACTGATCCGAAGTCTGCATGGGACGAGGCATACTAATGTCCTCCCCCAATTGAGAGGCAAATAGGTCCACATGAACGGGAAGGCACGGCCAACTCCGGGGGGGGGGGGGACAAAATATCAATATGTCATCAACCTGGCTCGAAAGCCTCAGGAATAAATGGGATAGCAGTAGACGAGAGAGGTTGGCTCGTATACTGCTCAATCTCCCAGCAAATGAGTGACGATATATCCCCCGACAGATCGCCCGCACTTATGGCTGATAATACAGCAACAGACACTGGCAAAGTACCCGAAGTGGTGACTGTAACTTCGAAATTCATAAGCGGGAAAAAGCGGCAAACACAAGAAAGTAATGCTTTAATAAAATATTAACTCCACAACTGTGAAGTGTAGTAAATAAAGTTAAGAAAAATATGAAAAATGAAAAACTAAACCACTTCAAGGTAAGTGAACAATGTAAAAAAGAGAAGTGATAGTTCGGTAATGGTGAATAGAGGGAGTCACATGTGTCACGTGATAGTAGTGCTCTCCTATTAGTGAAGAGGTAATGCATGATCATTTGCATGAGAGACGTGTTGGAACTTTAGATTCCAAAAAGGGGATGATGAAGGCTTGTGGCATGCATTTCTGAAAAAGTTCGCATACAGAGGGAAGCACAAAATGAGAAAAACTAATCTTGTGCGAGGAGGGAGAGTACCTTATCAGAATTATAACTAATTATAAGTATACTTAACTCTCAAACCACTTTTCAAAAACTATATTAAGTTTTATTGCATATTTGTGATCTGAATGAAAATACAGTTAATGCTTCACAACAATATGTACAGTATTACACTTACTACACATACAAATCAGTAGTATGTTTAGATCACAGCAAACAATTGCTTGACTATCACAGCACAAAATGTCTTAAGTTTTTAACATATCAAGTTTTATTAAAAACAAATACAATTTGACATCACAATGGCAAGAAACTTGCAAATGTACGCTGTATAAAGCTTACATATTTTGATTTGTGTTTCTGATTTTATAAAAAATTAGGTCATATAAATTTACTTCCCACCATAAGTAAATTTGACATCAATCTCACCATACCTTATTTTATAAGTGTAAATGTTATCAATCCAAGAATTATGAGATGAAGTAACAATAAATAATTGTTTTCCATAATAACTAAAATAATTCATTTTGTTAGTAACCTAATCTCCATATCCACAATTAAAGTTTACATATTTGGTCCTGTACAGAAATTAATGGCTCAACATGTTTAGTATAAAATGGGATAGCCTCAATGGGCCAAATGGCACCTTGTTATCACTTTGAAATGAAATAATAAACATACAAATCAAGGGATCTTTCATAATAATGCAAATAAGCCACTTATTTTTAAAGCTTGGGCTAATGTTTTTATCTGATCAGGTATAAATATAATATTTTCTAGAATGAACAATGATAATCAAAGTTATCTATACCTTGAAGCAAATAATAGCACCAATTTTAAAATGAGTTCAAAGACTAACCTTTACATTGCTCTGACTGTTCAGAGATATTCCAACAAGAATTATTAATACTACATAAAAACTGTTCAGGTCCACAAGAAGAGAGACAGGACTCATTGGGAGACATACACAATTTATTAGTCCAGCAAAACCTGTAACAAAATATTAAGGGTTGCAAAAATACTGCACTATAAGATATACAACTATAAGAAGACATCAAGTACCTCAACTACACAAAAACTATTCACATTCACAAAAACATTTATCCAAATATTCAGTACGGAAGAAATACAAATTGAATGAAGTCAAGCACCAGTGAAAAAAATTATATACAATTATATAATACTCATTTTTGGTAACAATCTTTATTGAATAACTTACAAGAGCTTACATAACTGAAATTAGCAATTTCTAGACTGTGGTGAAACTTTTTAACATTTAAATGAATTAATGTTGCTACTAAAGTAATAGTTGTTCAAAATAAATGGTAGAGAAAAAGTTAAGTTGAGAATAGCTTCACAACACTCAGTTTCAATAAGACTAGATGAAATATGCATGTAGTCATCTTTCATTCATATTCTGCACAATAAAATTAAAAAGCTTGGATGAATATCCTTCCATGCTTAAAATGATGAAGTATACACACAATGTATTCTGGAATTATCTAAACTGTCAGCATTTTTAACTTAATTTAGCAACTGAAAAAGAACATGAACACAAAATATCTGTGTTAGACATTCAAGTTATAACAGTGATTAAGGCTTTAAAGTAAAAATTCCTTATAAACCTGTTTACATTGGTTTTGACATGCATCTTAACAGTGGGATACCTGAATGTTCAAACCATAACCTGATTACCATATTCACAAGTAAACTATTTACAATAACTAGTTCTGAATTTTTTTACATGAAAATATAACTTCTTTTACATGAAACAAAAACTTCATGAATATTTCACTACAAAATATGTTAAGCAAATTTAACATACTTTTCAAGCTAATAATACTTTTGTGCCTTTTGTCCTTTCTTATTTGAGAAATCAGCCTTTCCAACTCACATTTCAGATTTTATTTACCTTTTGCAAAACTTTGCCTGTAATAACTGTTCTTGAAAGATTTCTAAAAGATAATATTGCTAATCATTTATCAGTATTGTTTCTCTCACTCTTTTGGGGCATATATGATTGGCATTGCTAGGTGACCACACAGAAGAATGAACAAGCTTGTAAAAGTTACAACATAAATATAAAAAGTAAAGAAAATTACCAACTATTCAGTTTTGTCAAATTCCTGGCCCTCAACTACATTTTGATATTCTTATTACAGCAAAAGATAAAACAAAGTTGCATATTAAAGAAACTCTGATCCATCTAAGCCTCAATTTAACACTAGCAAACTAGAAAATTGCTGGTTAGTGTTATAGTTTTACTAGTAAAATTTAGAAGATGCTAGAGATATACTCCTAGTACATAATAAGAAAGGAAAATTTGCAGGTTCTTACATATCAATACACCAATGATACAAACATTTCAGTCATTTATGGAAGCTTCTGATTACAGACAGTTAATATAATTTTGCTTAAGAAGATTGGTTTACTTTCTGGTGCCATATCAATTTTGCTATCCTCATTTCAGTTTCATGGCATATCCAGGCTAAGTATTAGGATTTATGGATAGAGAAACCACACCTTCAGCTTGTTTGATTGAATGTTAAGGCAATTAGCACATGGGCCAGCCAGCTAGACTTGCATCATCCAGCCTCTGCAATGCAGTTTGTCAGCAACATATACACCTGGAAAAAAGTTAAGCACCCCCGTGTTTTTTTCAAGTGATTCAGATTCGACGTTCTTGTGACTGATTATAAATTACCATTCAATCTAAACGTGTTTATCAAATGAAATTATGCATTATTGGGCACAAGAAAACAAGATTATCACC
>NW_013667976.1:0-12860 GCF_000517525.1 Limulus polyphemus | reverse complement strand
ATCGAAAAGTCAATATCGGGTATATCCACCGTTTGCCTGGATGACTGCTGCAACCCTGCGCCGCATACTGCAATCCAGCCTCTGCAATGCAGTTTGTCAGCAACATAGTTAGAAATACTGTGTCCAAGTGTTTTTTTTTAAGGTAATAATAAAACAGAAATCACACAAACTGCATATGTTCTTATCTACTTGTGGCTTTTAATGTTTTGCCATCATTGTTAATTAAACAGTAACTTTTAATAATAAAATACTTTTTAGTATAAGGTCACTATCAGCAGTAAGATCTGTAAGCTTTGTTGAGCTAGATGCTCATAGTCTAAATACACCAGTTTCTACCTGGACTGATTATCTGTTAATTTTTGTAAGATATCTAATTAAAATGAAAACAATATTACATATAATTATAATAAGTTTTGATATTAAAAAAAGATTTGAAAAGAAAACATGACACAGAAGATTTATACATACAAATAGGATATATAAATATTTGTTAATCTTTAATAGATGAAATAATTAACTGTGATTCAATTATGGCTAATTTAGAGAAGAATAAGGTTGTTGATAGTACTACTCCAATACTTTGTAGTAAGAAAAAAAAACTTCTTGTAATCAATGCCTTCAAAAGTTAAAGTCAAGGCCTATAGCCATAAATGTACATAAACTAAAACTTTGTTTTAATACTAAACTCAGTGCTGCAAGCTTTTATTAATTTTCCAATACTACAATATTATTTAAAATGTTGACTTTTCTAACTAATCACACACCTTCCAACCTTCTAAAACCTATTTATTAATTTAACAAAATTTCTTTGTAAAGGTTATTTTATGAACAAATGGACACATTAATTCAAGTTTTTGTTTATCAAATAAAACTATTATATATGAAATGTTAAAATTATTGTATAAAATTAAAGAAAAAAAATACTGGGAATAATTTATCCTTTTCATCCTAATAATTCATCAAACTCATCTGAAGTTTTCCATCATAATTAGACTCTTCAATACATTTATCTTTGACCAGTTTTCCTTTTAAGACAAATTCAAATTTTAAACAGTTTTATCAAACTTCTTAATGCTTACATTTTGTCATTTTTGCACTGGCCAACCACTGGGGTTCCTTCGGAAGAAATGCAATGTTTCGAATTTAAATAATCACAGCACAAGCTGCAGGGAGGACAATCATCATGAGATTGGCACTGGGAAAAGGTATGAAGTACTGAATCTAATTGTTTAACAAACTTGGGGCATGCTGGTTTGCCCTGCACCTGCACAGTTGAATCTGCAATTAAGAACAAACACAATTTATAATTTACATTATAACATGTACATTGTAGTAGAAAAGCTTCTTTAAGCTGTCATTGGAGGCTACACAGTATTTTAAACACCTAGCCAGTAGGTTCATCATCACATATTATGTTCATATACTTGCAAATTTCAGACTGATTTCACAAATTTAACCTCAGGTGTTCTTTTAAAAAAATAAATAAATAGTGAACTATAGGTCCAACATAGCTTCAACCACAACAGGGACAGTTGAAGTGATGAACAATAAATGAATGCTTAAATGTATGAATTTTGTCTTCAAAGTGAAACAAATTATTTTATCAAACAAGTGATTTCAGTGTAATGACATTTGAGGAAATGCAGGTAGCTGTAACTAGACATATTTTCTTAACTCAAAAATATATTTCCAATAATTCACACTACAGCTATTACTCAACTTTGCCCATCTAAGCATTGGTCTGATTTTTTCTCACTTCCTCAAGTCTATTATACCCCACTTAATTACCCTTGGCAATATTTGTCTCATGACACTCTCCACCTAAGTCAATGCACCCTCTATCCCAGTACTGAATATAAGCACCTCATTCAGATAATATTATCAGTTTTTCAAGACTGACTCAATCCGCAGTCTCTAACACCAGCTCTTAGTGGAGAGGAAGGGTAAGAGAGTGTGAGAAAAGGTAAGAATTATTGAAAATACATTTTAAGTTTAAGAAAATGTTAACTTCCAAAACATATTTACCTCCTCTTACACTACAGCTAGAATCCCACATTAATAAGGTGGAGGGGTCTGTGAGGGCATTATCCATACAGACAGCATCTGCATAGATGCATGGGTGCATCAATAGAAGATTGGTACCCTAGTAAGGGAACAGCACAACATCCAGAACATCTTCACTGAGAACTTAATTCACGTACTGTGGGTGAAACTTTATCATCACTATTGGCCAGGCCCCAACCAGATAGCCGAGGTCCCACTGATCGGGGTTGGAGTTAGAGGACCATGGTCCCTATATGACTGAGATAAATGAGTAAAAGATATCCAGACTGAATACATATTGAGTTGGAGCAAGAATAGATGTCTCAGCTCTGACAATGAAATCTGCTTTGGTTGTTTCTGAAAGTAGAATCTGGGTGTGACCTTCTGACAATTCACGAGATGGTGCCAGCAGAATCCAGTCGTTCATGGAATGGTGTGTGCACAGGGCTAGGAAATGGAAGTGACAAGAAAAAGCTCATGTGAGTCAGCAGAACCCATGTGGTACTGATGCTAGTCAGTAGGTAAAAACCTTTAACTGCAGTACATGACCCTTTGCACAAAAAATGCCGATAGTGGTAGGATGACACCACTATGGAAATGTTCAGATAGGAGTAGTTTACAATGAACTTGGATGTCCACAATCCTAGTAAAAAATGGCAACTCAGAGTGATGAATGAGTCACTTGTGAACCTTGGAGAATCTAGGAATTGATACAGACGGGAAAGATTAATGACTGGACACCAATCTCCTTTCTTCTTGGGCCCAAAAAACTGATGGGAATAAAACCCTGGAAAAACTGGCAAGACTCTCTCTCTACCTCCAGACTAACCAAACTCTGATAGCCCTAGATCTCAGTTCCCAAATCCGAGGATCTGCGGGAGACAGAAACCCTACAGGTTGGGTAGATAATGGTGTTGAAGATGTGAACTGAATGACTAATCCTGACTCAAGGAACCTGGAGTGCCCATGGAAGTGTGATTAAGGTTTACCACACATCCAGAAATTCTTGGCCCAAGCCCCCACAGACCCTGAAGACATACAACAGTCATCAATGCTCCTGGTGGTGTTCTGACTGAGCAGCGGAACCCTTGGATATGGACAGAATCTATTCTGGGTACCAATGGACCGAGGGGCTGATGTCAGGGGTTGGGACCCTGTAATTGGGGTGGAACTATGACCCCCTGTAGGAGCAAATGAAAGTTGAGACGTGAATGACAACAGGGATTAACATAGAAGCTGACAATCGAACCAATGTGCATCCTAACAATGGTTCCAGCTAGTCATCAATGAACTTGGTGATCCTGAGAGTTTTCCAACAAAGTTAAGTTTAGTTAAGTTGGACTTTAGAGTTATAAATCCTTAGACTTATTGCTGTCCCTCCAGGGAACATTGACCTATTGAGGTTAACTACAAACTCCACTTTAGAACCCCAGTGGATGGAGGGAAAACTAAGTATTTGCTCCCAGAACTTTTAGTCATCAAGTAAGGTGCAGGCTCAAAAGCAACTGGGGAAAGACCCAAAAACATCACACACTCGATGGACCAACTGAAGAAAAAGAGCCTGAAGCAGCTTATTCCAAAAAGGCCTCCTGAGAAGCCAACAGAATAAAATAAAGTGCAGAGAAAATAGAATCCAAATCCCCCACCAGAATGTCCAGGATTGCAGCCTCAGAGCCTCCCAGAGGAACACCACCGAACCAAATATATGCCTCCATCTCACTACGAACAAGATCACTGATGGTCTCCCAGAGGTGGGAGAGAAGAGACCTGATTTGTCTCTGTACTGGAAAAAATAATACAGACATTCATGCCATATATCAGCTTGCCAAATGAAAAAAAAAATTCTTATTTATGAAAATAAACTAGGTAATGCTCAAAGTATCTCCTAACGATCATAGCACAGAGAAACCTCTTAATGAATGCTTTGTCGAGAAAAAGTGATAACATTATCGGAATGAGGTGCTTATATACAGTACCAGGATAGAATAAGTATATGGACATAAAAAACTATATTTCATTTGTTTTTGTTGTTGTGGTTGATTACATTTGGAAGGTAGGTGGAGGGCTGATCCTGGCAGGCTAAATAGCCTGCTGTCACTGTGTACGGGTGAAACATTTAGTCTTAATTATATATGTGACTTGTTAAGCTGTACTATGGATTAGATATATTGACTGTCTACATTAAGTACTAATTTCGTAGGATAAATGAAAGAGCTTTTTTAACATTTTCAGTTCTTCAGAGTCCTTGTTATTAAGTTCACCATCACACATTTTGTTTGGACAGAAAATCTGAGACTTTTTTTGTACTCTTGGCTTTAGATCAGGACAAATAAGCAGCAAACTATGGATCTTATGTAAACTCACACACAATTAGGACAATATTGGTGATTGTGAATCTTTCTACGTCTTTTTCTTATTACAAACCAAACCTTTTACTTCAGTACACTTTCATTCTATTAAATTAAAAAAAAGATCCTGGTTAGTGTCCTTGTACATTGAGCATTTTATATATTAAGTGATTTTTAAAGTTTCTATTCGGAATTTTTAAACATAAAATGTCCTATTCAGCAAAATAGTTTTCAATTGAAAAAAATGTGATATGTAGAAATGCCTTTCTCATATGTTACTATTTATGTATTTTGCAGTTTTTGGAGCTCAAAAAAGAAATTTAAGTTCCAAAAGATACTTACCTCTGCTGACACTACAGTTATTACTCGACTACCAGGGTTTCTTTCTTTGCCTATCTAAGCATTGGTCTGATTTTTTTTCTTTCTTGCTCCAGTCTTTTATATCGAACTTAATAGCCCTTGGTGATATTTATCTCATGACATTCTCCACCTCCATCAATGCTCTCTCAACAAATTTTCTAGAAAGATCAAACTAACTATGCAAACCAAATCCTCATACAAACAATCCAAAAGCTTAAACTTTAAAAAAAATTCAAACAACACTTTTGTACCTGGCCTTTAAATGTTTGAGTCTATAATGTTAACATTTTCCTAAATTGAAAATGAATTTCTGATAGATACTTACATCTTCTCACAAAAAGCTTTCTCGATTAGTACTGCCATCTATCAGTGCAAATTTTTTCGTTTGCTACTAGCCTTATAACTCCCACTTCTTTCTGAATATCTACATGCAAATGTTCATGCAGCAACCTTCCACCAATAGGAGTGTGACACTACCCTTATCATAATTAATGCCTTCTCTAATAATGCACCTGTTAATCACTTTAATATTGGTCATGACTAAGTCAACCAATACATCATAAGTGGGAGGACAGGTGGGAAATGTGAGAAATGGTAAGCATCTATCAGAAATACATTTTCAGTTTAGGAAAAATGTCTTACCTCTGGTCAAAAAAGCTAGAATCTCACATTGAACTGATGGAGGGCTGGTGAGAATATGATCCTCCTTTAGAAAATGCCCAAAGAAAGACCATGAGGTGTGGTAAGGAATTAAAAACAACAAACCAGAGAGAGATCGCACCACTTCTGAGCCAGATATACTCTTTGCCTTCAGAAATGTGTCACCAAAACATAAAGAGCAGAAACATGGAGGGGCCCCAAAATATTTTCAGCAAGAAAGGAAACCCCAGGTGTCGAGTGACTAGGGTGTAACAGACCATAAATGGGAGTTCCACCTCAACCAACACCTGGCATCTGGAATTGTACATCATATCTGCAGTAGGAAGGGAATGATGCCATTGACACCAGCAGAATGCCACTTCCCTACTCTCAAACTAAGTGGTATTATGTACCCTCAGGAGGACAGGACTCCATGGTCCACCACTCCAGCAGCTAGGAACTGGTAAGTGGCAAGGACTCCCATACTCCACTAGAAGAAAGGAGAAAAATTCTTTGGAGAGTATGGAGGATCCCAGCATCAAAGACAGTGCAATGGGTGATTGCAATACCCTATTTTGAAAAGTAGAGCTACCACACTGACGGAGTCGATCAATCAATACCTGGCAGTATTGGAATTGTACATCAGGTCCAAGGCTGGCAGATCCTCAACACCACAGAGCATCAGAGATAGGCAGTAATCCCTGTCTACTTTACCCATGTAATTCCAGAATGAACATATTTATGAAGCAAAAGACCACGAGATATAACTAAACTTGCTCCCATGGAACACCCAATGTTTACAGTGTGCATAACTTGAGCCTATGACATGTGATGATTTGTGATGTATGAACAGTTGATATCAATGCATAGATGATAATCAGATGGAGTTGATCAACCAACACCTAGCTGCCTCTGGAATTGTACATTAGGTCAGTGGTAGGAAGAACCTCAATGTTATTGTTATCTAGTATGGTCACAGGATGGACAGTGCAGATTTGAGACTAAATATACCTGGTCAGGCACCACTCGCCACAGAGTGGGATCCATAACCAATGAGCAAGAGGCCCTGTAAAGGAAATGAAAAAGCAACTGAGTACTTACCAGTCACAAAGAAACAGAGGTGTGCAGAATGGCGAATGGAAGTAAATGGAAACCCACAGAGCATGAAATGGCCACATGATGTAGGTAGTGAGATGTAAAGGTATGCAGGGTAGTCCACATACCCACAATGATGATGTCCTCCAAAGGAAGACGGAAATGGGCAGCCAGGGACATAATGAAGTGATGGATCTGATAGAAAAAACACAAAAAAGGCAACAATCATCCGAAGAGAGGGAAGAATATACCAGACAAAGGGCCTACTGAATCCAACCTGTAAGAGTAATAGGAGAAAGGTTACGAGTAATGGTAGGATTCCAATGAATAAACAAATGGACACAAGAACCATTGAAGGGAGCAGTGCTTGTCTTATACCATCTGAGACCCCTGATTGGGAAAAGGAGGCGATCAGTATCTGAATGTTCATAAAGTTGGAAGATGGAGAGAAGGGAAAGGAAACACGGCAAATGGCAATCACAAAAACAGGGGAACAATGGCAAACACATGCCAACAACAATAGACACAAGGACTTCAATGAAAGGTGACATAACAAGCAAGACAACAAAGAGTGTGAAGGACAACAATGAGTTTACAATCTGGGAGAATGTGAAAGACAAAGCCACCCTGTAACCAACAACAGAGAAAACCGATAGGCCCCTATCATAAAACTAAATGAAAAAGGATGACAAGTGAAGAATGGTAGGTCGAAAAAGATGGTAACTCCAGTGTACAGACAAAGAGTAGTAAGTATCCAACTTATGCTGATAAACCACCAACAGCTGTCATAGAAGTGTAAACCACGTCTGAGCCAGCCAATATGGTGCCACCAATAGAACTCAACAAGGAGTGATCAGAAGTATTGAAAGGACACTAGGAAGAAGCTGAATATAACTAGAAGCATATTGGTAACAATCGGTCCAATACCGGCTGAGATCATCCACCTGTGGATGAGGAACAATCAACCAAAAATGGGTAAGTTGTGTGTTGAGAGAAAACGAAAATGCATTCAAATCAGGGACACCCCAATGACTACTCCATCTGTAGAATCTTGTCGGGTCAGGATATCTGATCTGTGACCAGATTTAGTGCACCCAGAATATGAAACACCAGCAAAGTAATCTGATGACTGTGGGCTCAATAAAGAAAATTCAAAGTTCAAAACAAAGGTCCTTTGACTGGGCGCCTCCTTGCCTGATGCTACTGAAACACTGTCGAATTGTCTGAGAGGATAATCACCACCTGTTCCTGAAGAAACAGCAGGAAGTGAATGACAGCTCATTGAACAACAAGAAGATCCAAAATATTGATATCGAGAGCAGATTCGGTAAGAATCGCCATCCCAAAACCTCCTGACAGTAAAGATATGCTCCCAATCAGAATGAGAAGCATCTGTAAAAAAGGTAGCTGTCCAGATGAGGCGAAGGAAGAGGAACCCTCACAGTAGTATTGGTCCAATCTAGCCACCAGGCAAAGTCTGTCAGTAATGGAGAAGGAAGAGTAAGAGGAGAATCCAAGGGATCCTGAACAAAGCTTCACTTCAAAAGAAGCCCATGTTCCCAAAAGAGATAGAACCTCTAGTGCAGTAGGAGAGGGTGAGGAGGAGACCTTGCAAATGCAACATTCCATATCTCTCAATCAAAGTAGAGAAGGCTGGGCTGAGAAGGGAATCGAAAAACACATCAAGATGAACCAGAAACCAGGTAGGATTGGAGAAATGACTTCTCCACCTTGATAAGCTAATCGACCCTGGCAAACTTCATAAAGAAGAAACTAAGTATAAAGGACAGTGTCAGTCCATAAGAGTGCCAGCAGGAGCCAGTCGTCCATGTAATGGTGGAAAGAAAGGCCTGGAAATGAAGCAGTCAAACGAATGACCAGACAACTCAGCAGAACACATAGGGAGCCAAGGCCAGGCCAAATGGAAGTATTCAAAACTGAGAACACAACTGTGATGAACAAAACCAAGGAAATTTCGGTATGCCAGGGAAATGGGAGTAAAGAGATATGCATCTGACACACTGTTGCATATCTATGCATCCATAGACCTGGAAGGAAACTCCAACAGAGAGTTAAGTATGACTCCATGGTGAACTTGGGAACAACAAGGAAACAATTCAGAGACAATAAATCGATCACTGGGCACCAGTTTCCCATCTTGTTCAGAAAAGCAAATAGACGAGAATAATCTTGAACAAGAAGGATTTTCTTGTTCAATGACATCCTTGAGAATTAAATCCCAAACTACCTCCGAAAAATGGTGGTATAAAATGGGATCCCATGGAGTGGCAAAGGAAACTGGATGGGGAGACAAAGGGAGAGATGGCAAGAAGGGGAGGGTCAAACCTTTTTGAAACAATCTTCAAAACTCATGAATCGACTGTGGGCAAGGTGGAAGAGTCTGGCCTGACCCAAGTACTGAGTCACTGATATGGAATGCCCCAAAAACAATGACAGGAAGTCAAAGAATTGTACAAAACAGATGGCCGAGAAGTCAGGATTAGCAAAGTGTTAGGTGGTGGGGGCGAGCCGCTGAGACAGGAACAGCTGGGTGGGACAAACAAGAAACCATGTTAGTGTCCAAACCCCACAAATCAATAAGAGGTTTCAAACATTAGGAGTCTAAATATGGGTAGTTGTCATGATGAAAAGCAAAAACATGATCGTCCAATTTACGAGGGGGACGAGGCATACTGACCCCCAATCGCAACTGTTCCCTAAAATGATTATCATGAACCCCAGTAACTGGTAAAGGAGGTAAAAGCAGGTATTGACCCAAAAATTAGTCCTCAAGGAGGGCAGGAGTAGAATCATAGGACACAGAAGATAAAATCAAACAAACCTGACTAATCAAATCAACAATGGGAGAAGAAGGTCTGGTCAAGTCCCCCAATGTGACACGTGACTGAGAGGCATATTCATGAGGGGGGGGGGGGAAGACCATCCAAATACTCATCCTCCTTGTCAAACACACCAGGCTCTGGTATGACAGGATACTCCTCAGGTGGTGGTGAATGTAGCGTGAAATTATACAATTATCCACATATTATAGTAGTCACCTCATTAGCCGATAACTATGGGATCGACCCTGAAGATGCAGTTTATAAATCTGCAGGTGAAGTAACAGCAGTGGTAGTTGTAATTACTTGAAAGTGCGAGTACATACTTATAAAGAATAAACTCGAAAATTGAACAAAACTCAACAAAAAGTAATGAGAGAAAAATAATGCACTAAATGAAAATATAAAGCCAATCTCAAGCTAAAATAACATGTCTTAACAATAAAGCTGCCAATCGAGAAATGGTTAACAAGTGCAGTATTAGAGAGGGTGCAAGTTATGATAGTGGTAGTGTCGCACTCCTATTGGTGGAGGGTTGCTGCATGATCATTTGCACATAGATATGCAGAAAGAAGTAGGAATTACAAGGTTAGTGGCAAACAAAAAAACATTTGCACCGATAGAGGGCAGTACTAATTGAGAAAGTTTCTTGTGAGAGGAAATAAGATATTGCATCAGAATTCTAATATGCAATACTGAATTTGCAAAATCTCATTCCATCGCCAATAAGATAGCTCAATCCAATTGTGAGGAATTCAGTTAGCATTATTTCTTCCTCCAGATGCAGGTATCTTTGGTAAATAATCATGACACGACATATATTAGCATATCATTACAAATTTATTACATTACACACAAATAACTTCTATTATAAATAACTTACAAGTATCCTACATATCTTTTGTGCAATCATCCTTTATAAAGTTAAATAACAGTGTATGATTTAACTTAATAGCCACATGATAACTGATGTACGAGATGCTTATTTTTAATTGGTTTGTAATATGTACAGTTATGTTAATTGCTTTAAACATGTGACACCAACATATGCTGAGCCGTGATGTATAAATACTTAGCTGCTGAGTTAGCTAACAAGATTTTGAGATTTTCATTTGTAGTTTTTTAATTAGTACTGTTTCTACAGACATTACTGTGTAGGTTTCAGTTATATGTCTTTATAGAACTAGTCGAAACTAATGCCAACAACCTAGTCACCATGTTACAGAACAAAATCATCCTGTAATAATAATTTTGAGTATCTAAAACAAATCATATCTAATTATTTTACACTATAGAGAAAACAAGTTCAAAAATTCATGTCTCACCTTAAAGCTCAAAATTTTTAAACCAAGTATTATTTTAGTAGATAAGCTTTGCACTCTTCCTTCCCAACGTGTAATAAGGGAGCCAAAACTGCCCACAGTACTCTAATTGTGGTTTTACTACAACCTCATACATAGTTACAATAACCGTTTTTTACTCTGAAATTCAAAATTCCATTAAATGGGTCCTAGAACAAATAGTTATTTTTGCCAGATCTAAACACGCACAAAAAGGCTTCAAGTTTTTATGTGCCAATCACACCTACATCTTTCTCTTTTACCATAAAACTCATATCAGTAACATGCACAGAGGGGTGGATGGATGGGCTCAAGCCCTTGTCTTCTTGCTCTTATGCCAAAAAGTACCATTTTTTCTCTGTCATAAAAGTTGTCAACAACTATGAAAAGATACACCTGATTCCACACCTTACTTGCTGCAAGTAATAAGAAAAAAAATATTTCAGCTTTAAAATGAAAGGAACACAGAGACTTGCAGGATTTTACAGTAAAAAAAAATATTAATTATGATATGCTATTAAGTGTTAATATGCAAGAATCCACTGTTTAGTTGTAGATTATAAAAGTAGTTATAAAACAAACTAAACAAGAATAAAAAAGCACTTATTTGCTTATTACAGAATTTTAATCTGTGTGTGCTATAAGCAACCTGCAGTCCCCATAATCTCATCCAACAACCCCCCCCCCCAAAAAAATGCCTTGCCTTTCATTGCTTGAAAAGTAAGTACCCTTTTTCTTGCTAGCGAGCTCCTGCCCTTTTAATGTCTCTTATGCATTACTAACTCATATTAGTATTCCGCATAAGAAGTCCTGAAGTCCTTTCCAAACATTGTTATTTCAGTACTAAAACTCACTTTCCAAGTTTTGGCTCAGTTACTGTCACTAGGTCTGCTGAGGTTCTTTTGAATACGAGAAACATTCCTAATAAAATTAGCCTCCCCCAAGCAGTTGTAAAATTATCACAAAATTTAGAGTTATAATTGTACAAGAAGGCGTTCAAACCTTGTCATAAATAATAAACAGCAAAGCATTAAAAAGAAAGACTTCTGAAGGACCCCACCAGTCAAATTCTTATAATCAGTAAAAGTCCCCAAACATTAATGCTTCTTGCTTTCTACCATATAGATATTTTTCTATCAAATTCTTAACTTGGAAATTACTTCCATAACTATTCATATATACAAATTAATCACTTAAGCACTTTATCTAAGGCTTTTTCAAAATCCAGATACACAACTCAACATGAAGAGACTTCATAAAAAACATCAAGAAGCTGGTGAAGAAAAAACAAGCTTTTTTTAAGAAACCATGAGAACCATAAAAGAAATGCTAACTTCTTAAGTAGTAAAATATTCATTTTATATATGTTACTACTCAAAGTAACGAGCTCTTAAAATCTGAAGGCTTTATTACACTAAACAGGGTATTCTTCTTACAATCCAAGAATAATAGTTTGTACATAAAATTACTGTTAAACCAAGAAAAACAAAAAGCTAAATGAGTAAATTCTTAAATTAAACTAGAAGAAATGTGTAATGACACATATTTATGAATCATTCTTAAATATGTTATTTTCTCAACAGCAGAATTTATTAAAGATAAAAAAAGTGCATATCTTCATAATCATCATACAGGATACTTACTCTTAGCTTGAAACTTTCAAAAACCTTAATTCTTAAATGAACAAGTCATATTACCAAAAGCTTAACAATGAAATCACATTCATGCCATGGTACTTACCTAAAGAGCAGAAGTTTGGTGCTACACAATTTTCCTGAGAAGAAAAACAGCAAACTTTAATTTAAGTATGAAAATTAATAAAAAAATATTATAGCTAGCTTATTTATCTCTCTTTTTTTTCCATCTCAGTATAACACTTTATACATATCTCAGCAAACATAACAGATGGTTTAAATGGTTGACCACCCATCATGTTAGCCAAAGAACTAGAGTTCAGATCTTGCCTAAGACTCACAAGTCACATTACTCAGAACCATATTTATTTATTAAAAAACACCTGTACTTCCATATGTTTTTTTCTGTGTGTGTGGGTAGAGTTTACAATAGGACATTTGAAAAAAAATTCTGTTTCTCTATTCTTTTTTAATTTCACGTTTCTTTAGATTAAATTGTTTAAACTTCTACTAATAATGTCCACAATTTATACATGGCTTAAAAGTATTGTTACGTCTCCG
>NW_013667975.1:180823-183552 GCF_000517525.1 Limulus polyphemus | reverse complement strand
AAAACGTTGTACATTTGCTGTTATGTTAAACTTATATTAAAGTTTTTCTTCATTACCCATTCAAGCCGTCTCCAGCCATTATTAGTCTCAAAGTGGGTTCCTCGTCATCGAATTTGAATGCCAATTCTTGAGTTCCTTTTGTGTGACCGAATAGTGGTATTTAACAGTTATTCTTATACAGAACATCCAGTGCAAAAGGTGTTTTTATACCAAGGGGGTGCATGAACCTATGGATTCACAGTCCAGGCATGCTAATCACTATACCACGCATGGATCCTAGATCTCAAGTAGGCCAAAATCAATTCAAGCCCCTTTAAAGTCTGTGATATTTAGAAATTCTGTAAACATCGTCTTCTTTTATATAAATGATATCCATTATATCATTTTTATAACTGTAATTTGTTTTCAATAATGCCTTTTATAACTTCTCACAAAAACACCATACAGAATTATCAAAACATTCTACCATATCAAAATTACTGTGTCGTCCATGCTTTATTGATAGTTTTATAATAAACAAATATTAATCAAATGTATAAAAATTATATTTTGTGAATTCAACAAAATATCATTATTGTTCATTTTATACTTGTTCTTAATTCTTCTTAAACTTATGATGAATTTAATTCAATCAAATAGGTTCGCAACAATGAACTTATAAGTTGCTCAAGAGTGGCGTGATGTGCTTTTAGTGATCGAAAAGTCCTTTTTTTAAATATAAATCTTATTACCTCACTATATGTACACATAAAATGAGACGTCCATTCCCACGCTTAAGTTACCACGATGAAGCAGTCTTTTGCTGCAAATGAAATACGCGTGTGTTCATGCTCAAACCGTGGTCGAACTACATATTTCAAACCGAGTTTGGTGCATTTGAAACATCATTCATATTGTTACGACAGCGGAAGTCACGTGACGTTAGTAACACGTCATTGACTTCTAGAAATATCCTGTTCCTTCATGAATGTTCTAGCGTTTACTAGATATGCGTTAGTTTTGTATATATGATACGGTCACAACGTGACGGAACAATGTGTAATTGAACTGCAGACAGAGTATTGTTGAGTTGAGCACGTGAGACGTTCGTTGCGAATTATAGCGTTTGTTATAGCGCGACTGTTGAAATTAAGTGTATCGCAAAGTTGTATTCAGAAAGAATAAACCAGTTTTATTTAAGAAAGGACTTGTATAGGTAAAGTTTCTTCGGAAAGAATTTTTACGGAAAATTAACTAACGAACGGAGACGTAACAATATGAAATGAGGTCTCGTTGTTTTGATATATTTTTAGTATCCCTTCACTTAAGAACTTAGTGGTATATTCGTACAGTTGCAGATGGCATCGTGAACACATCTGACTGCCAAACGAAAATAAGGCACCCGTGTCCACCTTAAAGTGTTACTATTCGTCACGTTATTTTACATTAACCATTTATAAATTGGTATTTCAATCCTCAGTCAACAGAATCAAGCCTTCTTTAGGCAATTACAATCTCGAAAAGTTAGCCTAAATCAATTAAGCAATTCGTTCAACATTTTAAGTGCAGAGGACGTAGAAGTATAAAACACATGAAGCAAAACAAATATGAAAGCCACAAGGATCATGGTAAGTTTTAATGCTTAAGGGCCGAATTAGTTGTTAAGCGCAAAGCTCTGCCCACCACGGGTATTGAAACTCGGTTTGTAGCAGTATAAGTCAGCAGACATACCACTGTGTGGAAGGGTCGAATGAATGAATACAAGATAATATTTTTCAAATCCTATGACCTATACATTAGATCATATAACTAAACTAACTCAACTGCTTGTTTCCAAATGATGAAGACAATGCCACCGTAACAAAGTGAATTTGTTTTTTTTCAAAATACACCATTTAAAAATATATATAAAATTTCAAATTCAACAACTAAAGCCAATAACATATTTAACTGCGAGAGTAAACAAATGTGAATTATTTTAACCTAGTAACTATAAATTTTACATCCTTGAGCTGGTTTCTATTATGAATCATGTTATGATCCAGTTTAATTTCAATTTGAACTTTACCAGTGCTATACATACTACCGTTGCGGTCCCAGCATTTGTACGAGTTTCGGGAGCCAAGGGGCCTGAGAGTAAGGTAAAGACAATACCCAACTGCTGAGCTCCTTGGCTCACCACACGGCCTACACACACACACACATACATATATGTATGCGTGATTCAGTGAGTACGGTGTGTAAGTATTGCTTAAAATGCAGCTACAATTCTAAATTAACTGATTGGTAAAAAGTTAAATGTCAATAAAGAGCAGTAAACCGGGACCAAATTATATTTTTGTTGTGGACCGGTGACATGCAACGCACACCACCGAACCTTACTGAGAATTATTTCGAAATTGTATTAATTAATAGCTCGCTTTTATTTATTTAAGTAATTGCTACAAATATAGACGTAAACTTAATATATTGCAGTGTATCCTGAACTTGTCTGTTTTTTTATAAATTATCATAATACAATAAGGTAGGTATACACACAGTCTTTTAGTTCATTTAAAACGTTTGATAATCGTATTGTCTTAAAGGTAGAAATATTTAATACCAAGATGAAACTTTTAACATAAGAATAGTTCACTATAAAACTTGTTTGTCTGCTTAAGATCAAAGCCACTTTGGGTCATCTGCTGGGCCCACCGCGAGGAATTAAACCCTATATTTTAGCGTTGTAAATCCGTAAACTTACCGCTGTT
>NW_013667975.1:179799-180802 GCF_000517525.1 Limulus polyphemus | reverse complement strand
CTTTTAGTTCATTTAAAACGTTTGATAATCGTATTGTCTTAAAGGTAGAAATACCAAGATGAAATTTAATATCAAGATGAAACTTTTAACATAAGAATAGTTCACTATAAAACTTGTTTGTCTGCTTAAGATCAAAGCCACTTTGGGTCATCTGCTGGGCCCACCGCGAGGAATTAAACCCTATATTTTAGCGTTGTAAATCCGTAAACTTACCGCTGTTCCATTAGGGGACGTTATAAAACTTAAAACACACACATTTAATATATATGCTGAACATGATGTAAGTTCAGGCAGTCTACTGGAAATATTAAAAGGTCTGATTCGATTTTAAAAAGGCTATTTAATTGATGCGAGGAAAAGGAGTGAAACGAAAGAGATGAGAGCTTTACTTTCTCTGAAGTTTTGTATTAATATCTGCTTGTAGTGAAAATACTGTTAGTTTAAAACTAATTACAAATCGGTTAGTTTAAACCTTTAATCAATTAAAGATGTTGAACTTCATGTTTCTGTAAATAAAGTCGATATAATATATGATGGTGCTCATTGGTTTATATCTGATATTATTACGGTTAGTACCTAAATTTTTTAAATATTTTTGTGTTGAAAGTTGATACGAAGATGAATTTTGATTAGCTTCACTTGATTAGATATGCTAAAATATATATGTAGATATATCTTGTAGGATGGTTGTATAATTGGCCACATACATAGGTGAATCCAGTCCAAAAACGATCGTTTCAAAGAACACATTCGTGTCACTGGAAATCTTGACAACATAGAAGCTACCGCTGAACATTACTTAAAAGAACACGGCACAATCAATGGGTCACTTTATACAATCAAAATTTTAGAAACTGGTGACAATATTATCGACAGAAAATATAAGGAATCACTTTTTGATTCAATCCAGATGCCCTTCCACTAATAGATACAATGCCTGGGCCCTTTAACATTTTATTATTATTATTAATTTTATCTATTTTTACGTTTTTACTATTATCAT
>NW_013667975.1:171024-179248 GCF_000517525.1 Limulus polyphemus | reverse complement strand
GTTTCTTTTCTTGTTTGTTCTCTCATTCTTCTTGTTTCTTTTCTTTTTCCTCTAACAACTATTGTAATTTCTCTTCTCGTTCTTCTTGTTTCTTTTCTTTCTTTTTCCTCTAACAACTGTTGTAATTTCTCTTCTCGTTCTTCTTGTTTCTTTTGCTGTCCTTGTATTGCTGCCATTAAGTCTGCTAGGCTGTAGTTTGATTTGCCGCTTCTCGTTTTTGTCCCATTCTCTGACACCAATGTGTTACGTCTCCGTTTGTTAATTAATTTTCCGTAACTTCGTTCCGACGAAACTTTAGCGACACAAGTCCTTACTTAATAAAACTGGTTTATTCTTTCTGAATATAACTTTACGATACACTTAATTTCAACATTCGCGCTAAAACAAACGCTATAACGAAAGTTAACTTCAACAATACTCTCTGACTGCAGATCAACTACCTACACATTGTCCCGTCACGTTGTCACCATCTTATATATACCAGCCTACCCCCAATCTAGGAAGGTTCGAGAAAGAAGTGGCGTGATACTAGTCACGTGACCTCGCTGACGCAACAGTATGCTTATACAAAGGTTTGAGTACATTATACTAAAACTATCTTACTAAGCAAATTAACAACTCACGTCACAACCACAGCCAATACAGCGTCGCAGTGGAACAACACGTGACAGATGGATAATAATGGTTGGAGACGGCTTGAATGGGCAATGAAGAAAAACTTTAAAATAAATTTAACACAGCAGCAAATGTACAACGTTTCGACAAGGTTTTGTCATCATCAGGTACCCACCCATTCAAGCCATCTCCAACCAGTATGAGTCTCAAAGTGGATTCCTCGTCATCGAACGTGACAGATGAGTCCAGATCCGGGATTAGAATTTTCAAGATGAGAACCCTTGTACTTAATGGCATTCGAAAATAAAGGAGTATGGATCAGTTTGTGAACCTAGGGCCATCCAAAAGAGATACTTGCAAAAAGTCGTACCCCAGCGGTGGTGAGAAAAGATTGGCGTCCTGTAATGGGTTAGAATACACTAATACAAAAATCAGTGACAAAAACCATCCACGTACTCTAAGGAACAGTAGCAACGTAATGAAGAAGAATCGCCGTCTGGGAAAGTGACACACTTCACGTTTACACAAGCTGCCTTCCACGACACATCTGTTCAGGAGCTGCATACCTCAAGCAGCTAGAGAATGAAACGGGTATTGATGCTATTCCTTACAAAGTCATACCGATTTAAAGCATGTATTTTGTTATATGCATTCCGTTGCCCATAAAGCTTGATTATCATGCTCTAATTTTTGAATACAAGTGAATTTCTACAACTGAAAAAAGCCTACACAATTTTATTGCTTTGTTATAAAGAACACCAATAAACTAAACTTAGTAATCAAACATGTAAAACAATTGCTAAATATCTTTAACAAGATAAAATAATAGTTTCATGTAAAATAAAAAGTATCTGAACAAAATTTAAGACTACATTTTTATGCTATATATTTGCAATAGTGACTTAGCTTCGTTTACATCACATAATTTCTTACTTCAAAATATGTTAAAATGAATCTTACGCTTTATGTTCAGAAAACATGCAAGCTGCTTTGATTACTGTGAACAGTCTCTTTGAATAATTATTTTATGGTTATGAATTAAGTAATATGTTTAATTCATCTTTAAGTGATATGTTTAAAAAATAGGTACCAGATTCTCCTTCTCAAATTATTTGCTATCTTTGTACATCATCGTTTTGTTATGTAGAACCTTTATGCAATTTACAGAATAAACAATAACAAAATTTTGTATGTGTGTATGTATTTTCTAAACCACTTAAGTCAGTAAAAAATAACCTAATATTTAGTGTATGATATTTGCTGTGATACACAAAAGTGCTGATTTGTAGAGCCTGTGAACTTAGAAACATTGAATCTTTATATATGTATCACAACGTGACACAATAATAACAATCCTGAAAAATGTTTATTTTTAGTAAGATTTCATACTTGAAAGAACGTTCATATTGTTAACACATTGTATTTAATTTCACTGAGTCTTTCTGTATTAATCTGACAGCTTTTGAATCAGTGTTGCTCAAATCATCAAGCCCTCAACAGAAGAACAGATTGTGAAAGAAAAACCAAATATGACTTTACAGTGTTTGGCTAATCAACACATTAATTCTCAATTAAAAACACTAGCTTAAGTATAGGTTCTTGATTACTTTGCTTTGTTTTAAATTAAGCGAATTCCAGATATGTTTATCAAAACCATAAATGTTCTGTATAACAAAAATCAGTTTGTAGAATAAAATTTTAATTTTCTTTTATTATGCAAAATACCCAAGTCACTGAAAATGGAATTTGATATTTTCAACATGACTCCCACACACATACAAAAGTGCTGCCTTGTACAGCTTGTGAAATTACAACCATTGTCTTGTATAAAAAGAGATGTCAAGTATCTTCATCTGCTCTTTATCATAACAAATATGTATTTGCCTGATTTCAGAGGAAATTGATTTCCAAACTGTGATTTTCTACTAACCATATATATTATTCAGAACAACTCTATACTGTGAATAATAAATAGATTATCAAATCTGTTAAGATGCTTAACATATAGTTAATTTACTTTCTTAACACAAGAAAGATGAAGCTCAAATAGGTTAAGTTAAATGTGTTTAAGTTTCATTTTATTTGTCCAAAGTAAAAAACTATAAAAAGAGCTTTTAAAACATATAGAACAACTGAATTTTAAATATATTTTTCATTAATCATTA
Source organism: Limulus polyphemus (assembly GCF_000517525.1). Taxonomy (NCBI): domain Eukaryota; kingdom Metazoa; phylum Arthropoda; class Merostomata; order Xiphosura; family Limulidae; genus Limulus; species Limulus polyphemus. The sequence goes on along the minus strand of NW_013667975.1, from coordinate 176,468 downwards.
AGTCTCAAACAAACACAAGTTTCTCTACATTTTTTATCAACCCATTAATCTACTATTAAGTACAAAATTATTGTATTATTTATGCCGAATTGAGCAAAGTGATGAGCCCTGCGATAAACTTTAGATTCATTTTTCAAGTACCAGGAGCAACTTTGACTTACAGAATGCATTTATATAAAGTATTATACTCATTTACAAAAAATTATTGGAGGAACTTATAATGACCTTCAATACAATGTGCCATATGTGTTACATTTTGTAAAATGTTTGAAAAACAACTTTCAGTTTCTGTTGCAAACTTTTACACATTTTACTATATCATAAATTTTTGATGTTAAGTTATTGCAGTGATGATGGTTCATGAGCTTTCCAAATGTCAAATTACTCTCACTATTAACTGGCAAATTTTAAAAATCTGTAATTCAAAAAAATCAGTACACAGTTTAAGAAATAGAAAGGGTTAGTTTTAATAGTTTATTAATCAGAAATACGTGATATTTGTCTTTTAAGTTCCTTAACAAAATTAAAACTACTTTTGTTTTCTTTTTATATGTACCACTTCATATGCATAACAGTAAATACTCCATTCAGCCATTATCAATTAAAAGTCCTTAAAACAATTTCAAATGAAGTAAAATACACCTCAACTAATATTTATTTGGCTACATTTATATTAAATGAAGTCAACTGTTCAACAACTGAAATAGTCTTATCAGCCAAGTGAAGAAAATTATGTCTCCAAGTATACACAATAAAAAACCCTACTATGCATACACATGAATTTTACAAAGGCACCACAAATTAACAAGCAAGTTACCAGTGCTTAATTATGAAAACAAACTGAAAAATAATGCCTATTTACAAAAAAATTAACAAAATACATCCCAATGGCTGGAATTTACAAATATTTTGAAAGACTCAAGCAAGGCTCGTGTTGAATTGGAATCACACCAAAAAGCCGAAAAAATATCTATTTCTCAACTTTAAAAACAGAGATTATTTTATTAATGATATTAACATGTATTTCTCTTTTTTCATCTTGTTATATATTGACTAAATAATATTTCCTTTTAAAAATTGGTAGTTTTATATGTTATAGCATGTTATATTGAACCCAAACTATGTCCTGTGGTTCTTGATTTAGCTTTTGTCTCCAGAAGTTAATCCTGGCTGTGAAATAACAACTGGATGGCATGGATAATTTGTTGGAGGTGCTGGTTTGATAAATTTTTCTTGGGAGCTATTTGTGTGAGCTTTAGCTGGAACAACTGGTATACGCTAAATAAAATAAACAAAAAATTAAATGTAATATCAAGCCACAAGCACAGAAAACATCACACTGATGTATAAAATACTTATTTTTTTCAATACTTTATCATGAAAAATTTTCCTGTATGCTATAATACTAAGACATCAATCAAAAATAATAGGTTTTTAAAGATGTTTTCAAAACATTGACTTTCACATCTGAAACAAAATAACATGATTCACGCTAGTATTTTCTCAAAGTAATTATATGATTTGGTAAAATCATATATGTATGTATGCGTAGACATATATATATACAAGTATACAACAAGACCACTTTAGTTCAACTTCTCATATTTGTTTTTATAAAGCCTATAATATCAAGCATTAATCTTCCAGCTTGGTATATCTTTTGTTTTGTTTTTTCTGGGGGCACAAAACATTATATTATAAAACATTCTCTGAGATACACCCTCTAAAACTATAATTGACATTTTTCAGATTTCTAATCTTATTTTGATATAAAATTCATTCACTTTTGTTTTTGGATAAAGTAATAACTAAAACCAAACTGTCAATCCTAATTTCAGTTTTTGGTTTCATCCCACTGTAATTTTTGTTTAGGGGATGAAAATATCTAAAATTCGTGCCTGCCTCAGTAAACTTGTCAGCTTACAGAACACAGATGCAAATCTGTGATCTTTGTACATGTATGGCAATTCTTTGCAATTCAAATAGTTTGAAAACCTTAAATTTTTTAAATTCGTGGTGTCAAAAGTTGTTAAATTCAACTAAATGCACTTTGTGTTTTACAATTTTCAAACTTCAAAAGCTAAGAAGATCATAAATTTATCATGTGAAAGCTGATATTTTCTTCTTCACAATCTTAATGTTATAGATATCCCTTTTTTTCCTAATATGAATTTTAAATTTCAAAACCTTTTGCTAATTCTGAAACCTACCATGTTTTATTTTTATTTCTTTTGTAAGCTACATAAAGTTAATAAATTAATCTTAGTGGTTCCCATACTTGTTTGTTTATTTTGTGGAAATAATAATTTTGACAGTTGCTTTGATGGATTACAAGGGTAAACTTCTTCCTGGCAAGAGATTAGAGGATGGTATTTTTGACCAAGCTGTACAAAATTCTAAAATGTATAAAATGTATTTTATAAATAATATATACTAACATACTTAATATGTAGTATTTATATAGATTTTAACAAAGATATCATCTGCAACTAAACCCAACAGATAAATAAAGGCATAGCTTGGTAAAAAACACATAATACATATAGCTAGGCCAGAACAAAAGAATTGCAAAAATTAACCATATTTTCATAGGATCACTTAGTTGAACTATGAATGGGCAAGCAAAGACAGTGAGAAATCATCTGGTCACTTAAAATACAATTGTCCAAAGTGAATACATTGACAATGCAGTTCCAGTCATGTCAGAAAACAGCAATGAACCAGACCCCTAAAACCAACAGATTGATTGGACTCTTCATGCTATATGGAGAACTGTGGACAATAAACTTCGTTAAAGAGCTTCAACTGTTACAGGACAAATGCAAATTTGCCCCAATACCATCATAAGTCATCTTCAACATAGGTTATAATGGCAGAGTAGCTAAACAGAAGCCACTACACACTCCAAGTAATACTGAAGTTAGCAAATGATGTTGCTTTATTTTGGACACTATAATGTTTTCCAACAAATCGAAATATGTAATTCTCAGATAACGAATGCATTTGAGCTTGCTTCCAGGACCTTCTTATGAACTGTGTGTAAACCACAACAAAATATGTCAATGTTTCTGTTATGGTATTGGTGTCATTTGGGATGTTAGGGGTATGTGAAGGGATGACTCAAAGTGTTTGAGTGAGGCCTTTTAAATCCCTGTTCATTGATCCCAATCACAAAATGATGGCTAGAAGGTAAAAGCATTACTACACTCTCACAAACAGGCTTCAGTGGCCAGATATAAACTCTATTGAGCATATGTGGTCCATTCTTGAAAGTACCCTGTAAAAGTATCCTAAACAACTAAATTCTAGGGATACCCTTACCTAAATTCTTTGCAAGGAGTGAGGTGCAATCCTACGAGCCCAGATGTCAGATATTTTAAATACAATGTCAATCATGTTTATCCTTTAAATATTATAAATGGCAGATCCACTACATAATAAGTAATCTTGTTCCCTTTGTTTCTTTAATAAAACAGCATTCTTTCCAGAGTGGATGTCTATTTATTTACTGGTAGGTTGTGTACAGTGTTTTATTTCAAATTTATTAAAACACATTTGGCTAGCATATGACATCATCAGACCTGTGACTTTAATATTGTTAATAAACAAGTTTGAAACCTGACTTTCAGATCAATGTTTGTGGGCTTATTGCATAACAGCATAGTATATAGTTATATCCATAATGAATTTTATTACAAGTTGCAAATTTCCCCAAATAAATGTAACTTAGTTCCCAAAATGTTAAGTGGTTATAAAGTTAAATGCAGAAATGGCAATATACTGTTGCCAGGTAGGAAGGGGTTAACTTAAAAGCTCAGTGCAAGGAAGTTTCACTTATGTCAAGAAGACTTTTGAGAAAATCTATCCTCCTACACTAAGAAATTGCAAGTATTTTCTCACATTCCCTAAACACTAATTTGGAATGTAAATAATTCAATACAGCTCACAAATAAATGTAATCTGTCAATGACATGCACTTTAGAGAACTATGTATTAAAAAAAATACATGGTAATTTATCAGAATAAAAAATTAACAAAAACTTTAAAAATGCAGCTATCAATAAAGAGTTACTGCTAGATATTTCTCTATAGACTTTCTACTAGCACTGAGGAAATATTTTATTTTTATTGCTGAATTAAACAGACTGCTAATAAAAGAAAATTGTTGTCAAAATAACCAGTGTATGAAAACACTTACAGCATGATGAGAAAACATTGAAACTAGTGGTGGTGAAGTACTGGGAAGGTGAGTACTATGAGCAACAATGTGATAAAGAGGCTGACAGCAATGTGGACAATAGCCCATTGGACTTGATGGGTTAATCATATCTCGGTTAACAGTGTTTCCATATCCATAACCTTGAACAAGTCATAAGAACAAAAGAACCATTAAGAATGAGATGTTACATTGAAATGCATCAAAGAGTAACTTTAGATGAACTGACCAGAATACTACTAAAAGATAAAATAAGTTTATCATTTTTATTACTTTCACATAAATAATCAAGTTAATTAATAACTGTAAATATTTTTTTTAATAATTGCAATTGAAAAGAATAATGTTCATTAGTGATCATCTTGACATTTGTCAGTCTATAATATTATAAAATAGACCAATTTTTATTACTTACTCATTCATCAAGTAAATTAGTGGAAAGCAACATTCTTACAAGTAAACCGCATAAGCAGTAACAATTTGTTGAAAAGTCAAAGGTCATAGCAAGTTTTTAACTAAAATATTTTAGTTTGTCCTAGTATTATAAATTCTGTGCACAAAGGATCTTTCCAAAATTATTTAGTGCTTCATGAATAACATTCATAAGAGCTCAGTAAGCTGATACTATCTTAAATGAATTCAAATACATGTACTTAGATGTTTTTAGTCACAATTCAACAGTGGAAGTTCACAAAAAAAAAAGAGATATAAAAAAGAAAAACACATTTGAAACAAAAGCTAAATATATATACATAAAACTGGATTTAATACTAGCTACTATTTTTGTGTTTACAGATAAAAGCCATGAAAATATACAAGCTTTTAAGAAAATTACTGTATTTTTGTTGATGGTATTCACAATGTTAGTGTACACTGTAATACAATGTACATATTTTATGACCATCATCTTACCACCAGCCTTGGGGTCTATAGTATTATAGCTTCTAAATAACTCTCTCACTGCCATGCCTATAGATAAACAATTCTCACAGTACCATGTTTATTTTTAGATACACACTAAAACCAAATAAATGCATATTCCATTTCTTATCTGAAACTTGTAACTGGTAAACTATGGGAATTTTGAAAAGAAATTACCTTTTAATAATGGAGGGGAAAAAATTCAAATCACATGCTTTTCAAGGTTATATAGTGCATTCCATATATACACCTGGAAAAAAGTTAAGCACCCCCGTGTTTTTTTTAAGTGATTCAGATTCGACGTTCT
>NW_013667975.1:158198-170387 GCF_000517525.1 Limulus polyphemus | reverse complement strand
TATCTCAAAGTTTTCAGTTTGAGAATATTCAAGAGAAAGCCCTGAAATCAACACCAAAAACAAAATACACAACATACATAAAAACTTAACATAAAGGAAGCAAAAACATTTACACTGGTTTGTTTTTATTTAAGCACAAAGCTACACAATGGGTCATCTGCACTGTGCCTACAATGGGTATCAAAATCTGATTTTTAGCATTACAAATCTGCAGACTTACCAATTAGCCACTGAGGTGCAATTTACACTGGTAGTTATGATATTACATAATGAAAGCAAGTTTCACAAAATATTTTTGCAAGTAAGACTAATCTTTTCAGTTATACACACAGCTTTAGCATGGTGAGCAAAAAGGAACTGCACATTATTCATTTGCTAGGAGCATTTATACCATATGTCCAATCAATATTTTGTGACAGCTTTTTTTCCATATTTAATGCAATATTGGAAAAGAAACGTGTTGAAAAAGAAAAAAATGTACAATTTTATTTCTAATGGTAAAATATAAATGAATGTGTATACACAAATCTTTATTCTAAAATGAGAATTATTAGATAAGCACAATGAGTGAACATTAATCTTATAGTAATATAAGTGTCTGAAGGTGAAAGAAGAAAACATTGAATAAATATTTTTTACCCAAACACATTCCATTTTAATTTGAAATATTTCCAAAGGAGTGAAAGCTGTGACCAATCAAGGCTGGAACTCACAACTATGGTTGCACAGATGCTTTAATCCATAGTTCCCAAACTTTCTCAGCATAACGCCCCCCCATAACTTTCTGAAAGAATCTGTAGACACTGAGTACATTAAAACTATTCTGCATTTTGGGTATGTGCTACAGCCCCCCGCCCCTCAAAACTTTCCTCTGACCTCACAGGGGTCCATGGGTGCCAGTTTGGGAAACACTGCTTTCACCAATTAAATTGCTCCATCTTGAATGCTTCAAGTTTCATTAATTTTGTAAAAACTGAATTTGGCAGAACTTTCAAACTATGTCTATTAGCTTTTAAAGTCATGGAATCCATTTAATACCAAACATTGTTTTTGTTACTAATGGAACTAAGTTTGGAATTATAGAAACATGAAAGTAAGTACACAACCCATCTAGTATAATTGTAAATTTTCTTATAATTGTTTTCACTTTATGTGTCTTTCCAATTCCATTTTTACAAAATTAATGTTGAAAACTCAAGACAGGAAGTATTCACGATGCTGTAGCTTAGTTGAATGAAGCACCAACCAAGTAAGCAAGACTGCAGGTTCAAATAACACTCAGGGGTCCCAGTAGTAAATACCTACCCACAACCTCTCAGAATATACTACTAACACAAAATTTCTATAAATTAGAATAACTTATATAAATTACTACAATTCACTATTCATGTATTGAAACTACTTCTTTAGCTAAAAACACATACATTTTAAATATAAAAGTTATGCAAACATTCTTGGTGGTGTTAAAAAATGTACTTCTCTAACATTTTACTTATAAATATTGATATAAGACCTATTTCTAAGCAAACATATGTCTGTTTTCTTTTTTATTATTATGCAACTACTGAACATTGTTTTCTTATATTCAAAACTTTAAGGTTATTGAGAACATACAGAAAGAAAAAATGTTAACAGAAAATTATTTAACCACCTATATATTATACAATCTCACATGAAACAAGTTTACTCTCTTTCAGTGATTTAGTACAAGTCATTCCTAAAGCAAAATATATTAATAATTTATGTGTTTTAGTGTTTTCTTTTTTATTTAAGAATAATTGAGGCAGTCCATGTCAATAATATCTTTATTGGGTTGATAAAAACTAAAACTTCTTGAACAAGACAAGATTTTATTTAGATTTCACTTAAGTCCACATTTTTGGCTATTCCCAGTGATTAAAATCCTGATATATTTCAAAAGATAATAGTCTTGAAAATGAATTCTAAATCCTATATCATGATGGATAGAATTATTATCAGCTATACAATACTTACACTGTCTTATAATTAGGATTATTCACCCTGCAGGCAAAACTGTAAGCTTCAATTAAATGATTAAGAATAATGGTATGTCATGTGACAGGATAAAACTTACTAACTCGATAAGTAAATAAGGCATGATAAATAATCATTACAATTTACAAGTGCCAGGTTTTAACAGTAACAACTTTTACTATATTATGGCAAATAAAACATAACACTGAATCTAAACAATCAAATTAGCTGTTTTCAGAACTGATCTGACCAGCATCTCCAGCTAACTGTATTCAAGTGTTTATGGGCTTTCATTTCATGTCATTTAATCCCAAGAATATTTTTTGAGGAATGTTAATCAACATTTTTGTGAGTACAAATTAGCAAAAGCAATAACGATTTGCATATTCCAAAAGATTTCAAAAAGTATCTTTCCAACTACACCTATTTGTTTGTAAACGTTTTTCTTTCTCATAAATGTAGATTTGATATTTGTAAGATGCATAAGTTTATTTAAATCCTCATAATCTTAATTTAAATACAAAAGACATTATCCTATGAATTACTTTTGCATGGTGAATCACTTTTTTAACATTTAATGTTTTCCTCAATTATCATTAGTTTCTTCAATTGTTTGAAAAACATGACTCTTTTCAATTTTACCTATAATAAACTCTGTAAGCATAAAAATGTTTGCTGTTATACTCAGTTAAATGATAAACATAACAAATAAGATGATTAAGCTGATCAAGGATTTCAAGAAGCATATACTTTGTTAAAAGAAAATTCTCAAGAAAATAAAATTAACTTATAATACAGCAATTGTTTCTTCTTCAATCATAATTTTTGATAACCAAAACAAATGCTCATTAAAATATGAAATTATATAGTATGTTTTTCAAATATCCTTGCACATGTTCACATGCATGATTGCACAAAAACAGGAATAACCTTTGAAAATGTGGTAATTTATTTTTAGACAAAATATATTTCCTCAGATTTGAACCCGAGACCTGTGACATGTCAGGTGTGTTCTCTTCTAATTGAACTAAAGAATTAACCCATTAGCACTTGCTAGTAAATAACTTTTTTTATGAACTCAAATAGAGTTGTAACTACAGTTAGAGGTAGTGGCTGGGGCTACCCAGGACTTGTTATGCTTGCCAAGCACTCCCATACAATGTGACTACTGCTGCCCGGCACTAAATATCACTGAGAAAAAGTTTACCATGAGCATGAAAAATTTCTTTGTCAATGTTGCAGTAAAGTTTACTTCACAATTAGCTTGTTAGAAACAAACACTTTTCTAGAAAAGGCACGAAGCAAATAACCTTCGTGCAAAAAATACTTTTCAAGAAAAGTCCACAGGAAAAAACCTGAATGCAAAAACTGAACAAATGGCCCATGCCACACTAATTCACTTGTATTTAGCGTGGCACATCAGACAATATCATCCACAGTGGATACCATACAAAGCCTATTTTCTTTCCAGCAAAAGTTTATGTGATATGTAAAAACATTTTCAAAATTTTACGGAAATCTAAAATATAAACATATAGCAATGTGTTTTTTGCATAAAAACATTTTTTAATCACATTGTGACTAATTTGTATCAACTACCAGCTGTTAAAGATAGATCAATCAGAAAAATAAAACACAGCCTGGAGTAAAATTGTCTCTGCCTTCATTTTTCTACACTTATCATTCACCTAATAACACCTGCTTGCCTTGTGAGTACTCATCTGGAGTGTTTTAACGGACTTCCCGAAGGAACTTGCAAATTTTTAAAATCATTAAAATTATAACACATTAAAATTATAAAACATGAAAATAATAATCTTATTTTGCTTGGCTGAGGGGGGAGGTACAATCACGGCAGCTGCAGGCACATGCATCTATGGGCTTTTACAGGTTTTTACCACCAACCACTCAAATCAGTCCTAGCTACAACTCAAACTACTACAAAAGTAAAACAGTATATTGACCTGAATGATAAGAGCTTAAAAAGTCCAAAAATATGCAACAGAAGCATAGGTGATAGATAAAGAAGTCATCTAATCAAAGTTAATAACTAAAACGATGTACATCTACTTCATGATGTCCAATAATGTAGCCACCTGTGATTAATGTTTAAGAAAACAATTAAGGAAAAAAAAGTACAGTGGTACAAACAAATTTTTTTTGTCTAAACAAAATACATTAATTCTCTGCTAGCACCTAGGGCATCCTGTCCAGAGGTAAAATTTGCACCATTTAATTAAAAAACAATTACCAAAAACAAACATTTAGTCATTCTTCCACACATTTATTTTAAATATTTTAGAGTTGAAATTTATTCATTAGAAAAGTTTATTTATTTAAGTTTATACATAAAATTTTATAAAGAATTGCAAATTTACATTAAGCTTTATCAGCCTAAGTAATTGCTTGAATAGACAATAAAATCACCAAAACGAAATTTAGAAAAATATATAAATGATTATAACATGAATTTAAAACTTATTACAGATATTACATGAAACCTTTGGATTAATAATTTTACAAAATCAACTTGTTAGTAATACTGGTATGTTAAAAAAATATTTCTATTGTATGTTATTGTATGACTGTAAACAGAATGAAACTGCATGTGGTATTTTAAAATTAAAATCAATATAAAATTTACAGTTTTATAAGGCTTTCAAGAATGTGAGAATGCATAAAATTAGTAATTGAAATTTACACACAGATAAGTATTTTAACTGTTTCTTAAGAAAAGTGTATTACAAAGAAATACAAATACCACATACACAAGTAAGATATTTAATATTGTAGAAGATACATACTCTCTAGAAAATTCACCTAAAGTTTCTGATAATTTCATATACTAGTCAGTAATTTTTTCATCTTTTTAAAATGTAATAAAGCAAACTATACTACAAGTACATCGTGTCAATGCACTCAGATATTTGAGAGTTACTTTCACATAAAAGTACTCTGTTTGGTTTGAATTTTGTGTAAAGCTATTCGAGGGCTTTCTTCACTAGCCATCCATAATTTAGCAGTAACACTAGAGGAAATGGAGCTAGTCAACACCACCCACTGCCAAATCTTGACTACTCTTTTACCATGTATAGTGGGATTGTGTCACATTATAATGCCCCTATGGCTGAAGGGGCAAACTTGTTTGATGAAGGGAATTTAAACATGCAACCTGTCGATTGCAAATTCAGCACCCTAACCATCGGGTCATGCCATACCAAAAGTATTCTGGGAACATCAAAACATAAGTATAATATAATATAATAATTACTAAAAACAGCAACAAAGTTGAAATATGAGAAGTAAGAATAAAAATAATTACCTGGACTCAAAGGTCTAGAAGTATTGGGGGAAGATATATATGGAATTGGACTTGGGATTGTTGTTTGGTGAACCCCTTGACCATGAGACAATTCATTAAAATGCCTTAAGAAAAAAGTTATTAAATGAATGGTGCAAAAAAATAATAGCATATTTTCTCTTAAAACTAACCTGAGAGCATTGAATAACATTAATTTTGGAGAACAAAGTTGAATATATTTTAAAGAAATGATTCAGAGTTTTAATATTTTTTTGCAATCAAAAGAAATATATAGTGGTTAAAGAGAGAAGATATAATTACAACTTTTCAATAGAAATTGTATTTACTTCAGAACTACTTTGCAACAAAAGGTACAAAATTTACAATGTAGTTGAAAAATGTCTTTGATTTTTGATGCACTAACCTACAATTACATTCATAATGACTATGGAGCGAGAGAGATAAAATTCAATAGAAGGTAATACTTCAATCTTGCATAGGCTGTATTTAAGTGAATCTCTCTAAGATAAAATGCTGTCTATAAGTACGCACAGTCTAGATTAATTTTAGCTTAAAAAATGTAAAAACTATTAGCCATTGAAAGTTCATTTTTGAGCTCATGTACTTAACTTCATTTTCAAAATCAGAATATTATATTTTATAATATTTCAAGAACTGAAGAAAATTATTTTTACAAAATAATTTATCAATATTTTTAGCCTAACCTTTCTTCATCCATTTCCAGACTAGACTCACTCTCTGACAGGTGGCGGCATAAAGCTTCTCGACGTTCCATCTCCATCTGTAACTTCTGCTGAAGGCGAACATTCTCTTCACGAACTTGTTTCTCATCCATGGCAAACTGAGCCATCTTTTCTGAGTCTAAATATTTGATAGAACATATTAATGTAAGAGCAAATATAACTTAAAGAGTAGATTATATACTTATAAAACATCACAACATTTTATTCTGCAAATTGAAGAATAATTTATCTCTGAAAACATGTTTCATGAATTTTATATTCTTTACATCAAGATGTATGTAACAATAATTAAACATTTATTTACAATAGTGATACCTAAGTGATAGAATTTGGTTAGCTGAGTGAAAAATATGTTAACCCAGAAAATGGAATCTTTATAGAACTGAAGATCTACTGCGGGTACATACACTACCAATCATCAGTCTGAGTACAAGGTACAACTTTTTCAAGAATATTGCCATAAGAAGAGCATTGTTTTGATTTATATATTATATTCATACTCAGTATTACATCACTGGGTACAGAAAGTTAGTTTTTGAGCTTAAATAAATCTTTATAGTAATTCTCAATTATACCTATGTATCCATGTTTCTGTGACTAATTGATTTTTGAATTCCTCTCACAACTTTTGCATGTAGAAAGTTAAAAATGTTTGAGTCATGAGGAGGTCCAAGAAATGGGAGGTGAAGGATGTTCTCAGATTTTTTTGTATTTATCTACTTGAACAATCGGTATTAAAAGTAACAAGTATCTACAATTAGGTTTTGAGCTTTTCATATTAAGCTATCCCACAAGTGGGGTGCTGAGGGGGTTTGGGGAGTTTGTAAAATTGGCAACACAGATTAACATGAAGATTGGCACAAAGATATAAATTGTTCAAAGAAAGAATCCAATTTGAGATTTTGAAAATGTTTCAATTTCTCCTGACACATAGAGATCAAAGATGTTTGAATGGGCTCTCAGGATTGGCAGCATTGACTTTACTTGAAAATTGATAAGAACATGCACATGGCTACTCAAAACAAGATGTGAAAAATCTGTGCACAAATGTTTTATCACGAACACTCACTCACAAGTCATTTATTAGTAATTAATATCCAACAAGTCCTCTAGCCTTGATTATATGCATAAATATATAAGTCATAGATGTTGCCAAGTTTTTGGCATCATCAACCAATCTTTACTTCTATAACATTACTTTTATACTGGTACTATAAAATTTTCAGAAGGATTAGCACCAAAGTTTTGGTTGGCCATTTTAAAGGTTTTAATAAACTGGTTCTTTCCTTTGTGTTACATATCATTTTTTTTAAAGGAGGCCACTATGTTTTTATTACTATCCTGCTGAAATTCATAATCAGAGCCAATTGTACATTGTTCACTGAGTACTGCATGATGAACCAAGATGTTGTGATACTACCACTTTTTCATAACACCATAAATTTTTATAAAATATCTCTAACACTTGCAGCAATAATACATCCCCAAACCATACAGACTCACAAGCATATTCCACTGTTATATTTGTACACTCTTGCTTAAATTTTGTATGATCTACTCATCTCTAATGAAAATCATTCCTAGTTTTCAAAAACACTTAATCTTTGTTTTGTCACCCATAGTATGATCTTCTATTTAATTGTCCAATTTCTTTAATCCTTTGCAGAGTTGAAACATTTACACATATATAATATCAAGCTTTTCAGCTCTAAGGCTTTCATGTACACCAGTTTTTTGCAACCATCTTCAACTAACTATTTTTCTGATTTTAACTCCATGCATACTTTGTATTTCTGCATTGATATTCTGGAGATGTTTCAAGTCGATTTCATGATTAAATTCTCAGAATGACTATATAATCCTGTCTTAGTTTCTACTTAGAAATTTTTTCCTTTTATTAGATTTTATACTCCAAGTTGTAGCAAAATGCTCAAGTGTCCTCCGAATCATCCACACTTGAAAACACAAGTTTTTTTATTGACATACCATTGAGTTTGAGTTTATTGAGTTTATTTATTGACCAGTAAATTGTGCTTCGTTTTCACAGCTAGATTCTTATTTTTTAAGTTTTATTCTCAGTCTTTGGAATGTTGGTATTTTACTAGTCACCCACTGCAGTTAACTCACTTAAAGCATGGTTGTTGTGATTTAAAACAGAGGTGAAAAAAAAAGTGGATCATTATAGAAATTTATATCTAATGGTGCCAAGTAGATGATGAGCAATTACATTGTGATACTATCAATGAAATAACTATTTTTCTCATAAATAAATAATGGATAAAAAGACGTAGCAAGGAGACACCATTATTGTTTAGACAACAAAACTTTCCACTATTGCTGGATTTTGCTTTTAACTTTCCTCTTCTCATTGGACTCAGACTTAAGACTGACAATGCACAACACTTTTATAGATAATAAGTATACAGTGATTTAATATAACCAAAACATCAACACAACAGCTTCAGTACTTGCCTAAAAATCTCAAGTTCAAGAGCTCTGTCTTTGTGAACAATTCAGTAAAGTTTTCGGAATTTCCTGAGAAGTTTCCATGCAAATCTAAGTTTAAATCTTTGTTGGATTAGGATATTATTAATTCAATATACATTACCCTTTAACCCTTTCATGGTGGGCTCATGCAATTTGCAGAAATCGAGTTATGAATTTCACTTGTACAACAATACATGAGGCAACTCTGAGATTTATTAGTGTATCCTCTCAAAAACTGATAAGATTTCATTAAAGATCATAAGTATATTGTAAACAAATAATGAAGGTTTTTATAATTAAGTGTGTTTACTAAAAATATGATATTTTTCTATCGTAGTTACTCGCATTCACACTATTAACAACTCGAGTACAAAGTAGTTTTCATTTTGAGTATAAATATACTTTTCTTCATTTTATAATTTCCATATTTCATTTGCATAATCTCTAGAACCTCCTAAAAGTATATCAAAAGTTTTTAAGGTAAATCTTTATATTTTATTTTTCATTTTCTCTAATCAGGAAATAGAAAAAAACAAAACATATCTTTTCCTTTTCTCATGCAGTTAATTTTAAATGTTTCATTTTCCTTTATTAACTATTAAGACTTATTATTCATCTCAACACAAGTCAACGGTGACATCGAGGCATATTACAGTTTCTTTGGGAGAAATGCGCAACAACCCTTCATAAAAATTTTCGTGAGGTATATAATATCTGTTGGATATACCAGACTGTTTAATGTAAGTGTTATTATCTAGTTTATTTTGTAACTTATTATTTAATGATTGTTTAGTTTTTAAGACAGGAGTATTGAATATGGATTGTTTTAAAAGTGTTAGTTGTAACAAATTTTGTTACGTAACTCTGTACAAATCATACGTTGTGTTTGCAATTACACTGTTGTTTGGGCTTTAGTAATATTGTTGACATCGTGTTACTCGAATCTTTAGTGTTTTTCTCGTTACCTTAATTGAGTATTGTTAAATCATCACGTCACATGGTTTCTAGAAAATTCTGGGCTTCATTGAACAAGGTACATATATATAGGCGATAGCGAGCACAAGTTAAGAATAGAAAAGTGAGAAATAATTTGAGAGATCTAGACTGAGTGATTGACAGTTTAGCCAAGACGGGCGAGTTATAAAGATGTTAGAAGTTTAGTCAGAAAACACTAAGCTAGTAAAAGTGAAGTCAAATAAAGTACAGTCAGGAAAGTTAGAAAATGTAAAGTAACTTATGTAAGTGAATCTATCTCAGACTGTATAGTAACAAACAGAATAGAGAAAAAATCATTCGTTTTGTCATTTGGATTCTAATAAAGATGTTTAATTAAATTTTGAATGTAACACAGTGGCTTGAACAGAAAAGCATTTAAAGAGGCTCCCATTGCGAATTGGTTAACATTTTATAAAATATATGTAGATTAATCCACATCATGTACCAAGTTGTCTACAGTTTTTTCGTGTCTTGCTTGCTGATCCTAGTTCCCAAATTCCCTCCTCAGTATTTATTTTATTTTTTCTATAGGTTTCTAACCATTAAGCCACCCAGTTAATTATAACTCATGAGTAGGGTGAAGAGAAATATTTTTCTGAACACCCCTGGTTACCTTTGACCATAAATTCTTGGGTTTAGCATCATAGGCTTTAAACCAAAATTACTGTCATGCTTTGCATTTGAGGGTTAACAGAAATATTAAGAAAATGGTATTAGGGTTTCTACAGGTTTTCAAATTCTAAATTCTGTGCAATTTCTATGCTAATTCATACATTTTCTATATCACTATCATGCTAACACACACATATCTTCTTCATATATATATCAATGAACTAAAATATTTGTTCACTAAAACTAATATACATAGGTCTAAAACTAAATAATAAGATAAGCTTGGTAAAGATATGATGAAAATTGTATAAGTAACAAGAGCACAAATTATAAGTTCTCAAATACACACAACTGTGATATAAACCAAGAAAAGCAGCTTTTTAATGTCATTCATAACTAAAACAAAATCCAAATTTTCAGATGAAAATGTTATATTTTTTTTATAATGTCTTTTTTCAGACAAAGTTCATTTCAATGTTGTTGTTTTTTAATACAGAAAAAAAAGCTAATATTTAGCAAGACAACACTGTAGACAGTACACTGTGAAAGCTACGCCTATTTATTCAGTTTTCTTATATTCTGTTAACCATGTCTTTCTTATTTAATTAAACAAACTATATACAGGATCAAATTTAAAATGACCACTGGTTAAAGGAGCACAGTAGTTAGGCATGACAGTTTTATGATTGTAACTCACTGCTGTTTAGCTCAATGGAGAATTAGAACTAAAGAAGGAACATAACCATACATTAAGTAATTTAAATTTGGATTTGTTTCCATTGCATTTCTGAGACTCAATGAAAATTTCATGAAGCTCACATTTTTACTCTAGAAGTGACATAATGTCAAACTTCAGTATTAGTTTTCTTCAGTTTAACTTTAAAGACAGTTAACATAGAAGGACAATACCTAAATGTAAATTTTATTCTATCAGTGACTGCATGTTTAAAAGTTTAAAGTTAAAAGCAAAAGTTTAAGTGCTTGCATCAGAAAAAAATGTAAAAATACTGTACAAATACAATGATCCCAATACTGCTTTACTCATGATAGTCCATGAGTTGGTACAGTCTGGTGTGGGCCTTATATATGATGCAAGATACTGCAAGGCAACCTTCAGTGGTCTTGTATAACAGCTCATCTCTTCAGTGAGCATTATAAACCTGTATGGCTGTATGGTGCAGATTTACATTTAAGTAGCCTGGACTGAAACCACTCACCACAGAGCAAGATCTAGTAAAGGAGAAAGGGCCACTGTAAAGGGAAGAAATAAAATAGAGGATTAACCCTTTTCAGAGTTGAAATGAGGTATGAAGAATGGCTATGGGTGGAAAGTGATAGTCAGATGAGGAGATGACCAAATGCTGCAGGTTGTGGGCAATAAATGTGTGAGGCATAGTCCACATGCTAGCATGCACAATCTCTTCCAATGGATGATGGAAGTGGGAAGCTAGGGAAAGGGTGAAATGATGAATCTGTTGGGAGAATAAATAGGAAATATGGCGAGAATCCTCTGATAATGATACATAAGTGAAACGAATAGGCTTGCAAATCCATCTGGTAAGGGTGACAGGAGAACTATCACAGATATAGGAGGAATTCCAGGAGTATAAAAAGACGGGGATGAAAGCCACAGAAGGAAGCTGTGCGGGTGACATAACAATGCAGAGCCTGTACCGGACAAAGAAGACGATCCAGATCAGACCTTAGATATAAATGAGAGATGGAAAGGAGGGAATTGAAGTGAAGGAGATGCTCCTTTCATGCACCATCGATGTACTGGGGAAATATTTATGATTCAGATAAAGGAGGATCTAAGTATGGTGATAAAGAACACAGAAGATGTCAATAGTAAAGATATCGAACCTACAATGTCCACATGCAAAGCGGAGTAAGTGATATATCTTGATGGAGAGGTAGTACAAAGAGCAAGAGGCCAAAAATTCAAAGGGAGTAAGAGTAAGGGCATGAAGGACAACACTGAGATTTCAATCTGGTAGGGTAACTGGGCAAGGTAGATGATTCAGATGAAAAGAG